>NC_081836.1:33898837-34031337 GCF_030867095.1 Alligator mississippiensis
CCAAATCCCTACTGCAAAGTCTCTTTATAAATTGCGAGAAGTTTGCATTACTTAGGTTACAAACAGATGTTGCATTCATTCCTGGTATAAATGATTGTATCACAGGACAAAGTGCAGTTGTTCACACCTCCATGTCCATTGTCCCAAGATAAATCCTAAAAAAAGTTTGTGGGATAAGAAGTACGAACAGTTTATTCCAGGACATGCAACATGCCTCTGAATAATTGTTCTGCGATTGAATCAATGGCAGAGAAGCAGCAATGCATTCAACTACTCACTAAAAGTGTGATGCATATACATACGAGTCCCAGGATATTTTTGTTTGCGACAAACATAGGAATAGCTTGTCCACGGATAAGTACTGCATCTGGTCCTGGCTTTATGCATCCACTTAATTTTAAATGCATTCCCAGGAAATTACTAACTAACCTATGTTGGCATAAATCTATCTATCTATCATTATATGCTGATGTGAAGTTTGCAGAATACTGATGTGAATTTTCCACTTGAAGGAGAGTGCTGCTAGAGCCCTAGTGCTTCTGGCTATCTTCTATTTTTTTGTGCCAGAAGTTTTTACTTTGTTCTTTCTATAGTATTGTTACCTTATTGTTTTTAAATTCTCTTTATTTTTAAATGTCTCTCTTGGATATGCTAGTAGTTTTGTATCAGTGTTTCTAAAAAGGAAAATAGAATTTTCATTCTGTGCTGCTTTTGTGTAACACTGAGTTCAGTGAATTCTTAGTCCAATAATACAAATTATTAAAAATTGTATTATTTGGGTGTTACATATCTGTCCAAAAGGAAGAGCTTCTATTTTCTCCCTCCCTGAGTCCAGCACATGGTCCAGGTTTCTTACTAAGGAAAACAGGGAAATTAAGGGCTATTTGGTTGTGGGATAATTTTGTCTTCTCTTCTGCTGCTCAGAGCTGCTTGAAAAAATAATACTGCTCTTGGGGAGAAATTGCCTGTGGTCATACACTGAAGCTGCTCAGGTGAGAAGTTTTCAAAGAACAGAGCTAGTGGAGAGTACATCATGGTCTAGACCCCCAGCATGCATCACATATTTTCTAAGTGGAGTGTAGAGAAGCAAAGCCTCCCTCTTGCTATTGCATGATGCAGTCTAGGGCAGAGGTATTCAAACTGTGGCACACTTGCCACAGGTGTTATGGCAGCCTATGTATGCAGTACATGGCTGACCAGGTGACCAGGGAAGGGACAAACAGCACAGTGGCAGGTAGGACAGGAAGCAGAAAGCAGAACAGCAGACTGGGCAGGGGATGGGTATTGGAGTAGCAGTTGTGGAGGATATGGAGCTAATACGAGGCATGCCTGCTAAAAAGTTTGGGCCCTACTGGTCTAGGGGATTCTTTCTGAAAAAAAAAAAAAATCTTATGCCAGGTCTTCTTCTAAAACTTTGCTATAGGAAGGGATGTTGTGAGTTTAAATATCAGTTAAAAATGCTCTGCAGTCGGGGAGAATGAATAATAAAAGGAGTGCTCTTAGAGCTACCTTCTACAATTAAAGACATTTATAGACTATAGTGATGTACTGGGATGCTAACATTAAAAAAAAACAAAAAATCAAAACATTACCTATTATTCAGTCTGCTGTTTTAAGATCAAGCTCAGTGATTCCACACAGCTCTGTAATGTAGGTGCCTTCTTATTATGCCCATTTTATACATAGGAAAACTATGTTTTTTTAAAACAGCCATTCTTCCAAGACACAGTACAAACACTCTGGGATCTCAGCTTCCTCTTGCAAGCCAGGTAAGAACTCCCTTAGCTCTTAGAATTTGCTCCTCTCCCCCCCTCTCCCCCCCCCACTGTGTTCCAGTCACCTTGCCTGTCTCCAGAGCCTTCTTGGTCAGGTCCTTTCAAGCCAGGGTTGGCATATGTGATCTGCTTCAAACTTGGTTCATTGCTTCTCCCGTTCTTTATGAAGCTGTCTTTATTGTTGACTAAAGTAATAACAAATAGCCTTGACTTAATGAGGAATGCTATCCTAAGGCAAACTTGGCAGTCAGGCATGCTACTCCTATTGGATGTCAATGACAGGTCCCTAAGCACTATTTGAAGGTTTGAAAATTTGCCCGAGTACTTGGAAGAAGGGGTAAGGACTTCTGCTCCTTTTCGGTTGCCCATGTCTCAGAGGACTGAGAAATGTGAAGAGGTAGGGGAGCTCTCACTTGTCCTGCAGTAGGAAGCTGAGACCCTTAAGCAGGATTCCTTTTTAATGTGGCTCCAGGTTTTGTTAAGTAATTTTCCATTGCAACATTGATTTATTCTTTAAAATGAATACCAGTGTAGATTAACATTAGGGGTACAGTAAAGTAATACAGAAATGCACACAATGGTGGGGTGCTCTAGGAGTAGACACCAAAATTCACCATGATCTAAGACTTTCTCCGCCTCTTGGTTTCAAGTGTCTTCAGAGTGGGTTTCTATTCCAGGGTTAGTTTTTCTGTCTCTGTGTTAAGTAATGTGTCTAGCCCAGGTATACAACAAATAACACTAGAAACATCATTGTGTCAGTGAGTGAATGATATTTCCCCTGGAATCTCTGTTGTCTGACTAATGTTTATACAGCACTTTCAAATAGAAAAAGTATGTGGAAAACATAGTTTTTGTAAAATGATGCTGTTTTTTTCTCTGTTTGTTTCAGTTTCCTTTGCGGTATGATGACATGTCTTTATTTTTGAGCTCTGCTGTTGACTATAATTTTCCCCCTCTAAATTTATACTAGGATATTATTAGCTAAACAGATTAAGTTGTTTTCTAAATACAGACAAATTAACCGAATATTGTTTAATATCCCTTATGTCAATTATACATAGATGTTCATTTCCAAAACATAAAATAAACTGCAACCGTTGTTTTAAAAATGTAGTGTTCAAGTACTATCATACAAATGGTAAAACCCCAGTTAGATTAACAATACTGATGACAGTTAATGCATTTCTAAAACTTCTATGGAGCTGTTACAACCCATTACAGTAGAAATATTGGTTTATGAAAAATTAATAAAGCCAGAAGAAAATAGAATTCAGCATCTGTACTAGCTATTTACACAGAAAGAATCACCCAGAATTAATTATCCTGTATGCTACATTATAATGAGTTTTTCATTAAAATGTATACCATAATGGAAACTAAACAAGGATTATTCAAAGAATAATGCCAACGGCTGTTATTTTTTGAGAGATTAAATTAGTTAATTGGTAATACATTTAAATCTGGGGCAAGGTTAATCATCATGTATTTATCATTTTGTTAAAGTCTTCATAGTTTTAAAGAAAAACAAAACATGTAAATCTAACTATTATTTCCATCTTAAAGAAGTGAATGTCATCTATATGTGCATTTAATAGCATAATTTAGGAAATGCAAGGTTTTTATCTTGCTCCAGTTGACTTGATGAGTACAGGCTCAGTCTCTAATTGTCCATTAGTAACTAATAGTATGCATTAATCAAAGAACTATTGTTCCCTCTCTCATAAAGTCAATGAGTTTGACCAGTGCCTTCAAGAGAGAGCCTCCAAATCCAAATTTTACTAATCTAACATTTCCAAAATATATTAAAGAATATAATAACTTTGTGCAGCAATATGATACAGATGAATGTTAGCGTGGACTGCTTTGTGGAGTCTAATTAATTTTATAAAGCAAAAGAGACACAGGAAAGTTGTACCAATGTTATTTTCTACAAGTTAATGTGGGTGAGTACACTTGAATTATTCCACCTGAGTTACTTTTGCTCAAGTGAGAGAGGGCACACCGCAAAACGACATAACAACAAAGAGCAGTCATGATAAGGTCACAGTTGAGATGAAGGAAGCAGCTGGAAGTGAACAGTTGATGCCACTTAAATGGCTGGAACAGAGTTATAAAATGTTTTGAAAGTTAAAATAAGGTGGCTGAACTATTTGAGGTAAATGCCGCAACAAAAAGAATATAGCCAGAAGGATAAAGAGAGGTGTCCATGCTTCCTGGGCATATCTATGTGTGCCCCCAGCTGCGCAGTTGTTTAGTACTTGCTAAAGTAACTGCCATGACTGCACACACCCAGCGATGCACGGGTAATTTTCAACCCTTCTGCACAATAGGATCACCATCACGGTTCATGCCTGCCAGTGCTATGTCGCCGTAGTGACAAGCTACATTGCTGTAGCTCATCACTATAGTGATGTAGTGTCTCTTACAGATGTGCCCCCTATATAAAAAGATTGTACTTCTAAAAGGAGGAGCATTCTTCTTCTCTTTTCTGGATCCATAAATCACAAGGTGTCGTGCCCCCTCTCCCCTCCGCAGTTAATTACTACCTGCAGTTTGTTAGTTTATTGAGGTTGGGCATTCCAAAGTCCTTGCTGCTTAGCTTGTGAGATAAATATGTTTCTTTTACAATGCCTGACCTAAAGATAAAGCGAACTCAGTGGAACCTAAACAAATATGTGCATCTATCTATAAGTGAGCCATACAGTAAAGCAGTTATTTTAAAAGTGGATAAAATTGGTTTAGGTTGGGGATGACATGTCAGGATAAATTCTGATTTTACTTCTGTAAGTTAGTGCATGAATACAGCATCACATGCTAAATCCACAGCAGAACTTTCAGTGATGTTTGATGGAATTTTACAGAAGGATCAAGGATAGAATAGGACTTTTACATAATCATAAGCTTTTAGTTGCACACAAATTTTGTTCAGTGCTTTATTCCAGAGTTAGTCCAGCACAAATAGAAAATATGTCTACCATTAAGAGTAAGTATAGTTTCTTTTTCTTATTCTACATTATGTTTTTTTCGTTAAGTCATCTTACTTCTCCTTTTGTCTCTCTTCCTTTCCTTCCCTCTGCCTTTCCTTCTCATAATGGAGCATTTCCTATTCCATCAATCCCCTTTCCACAGTCTGTCTGCTAACATAATCAGTAACAGAAGAGTGAATGCTACCATTTGCAGTGTTGCCATTAGACTTTAGAGTCAGCAGTCCCTTTTATAAATTGTGGTTGCAGGCTTTACATATCATAGAGGAATTGTTTCAGGCTTTTTACACACATAGGACACTATTGCCTGTTACCCTTTCTTCAAGTTTGGCAAAATTATCTTCATAACAAAGTAAGTTAGGGAAATTATTTGTTTTAATTTAGAGTTTAGATTCTGCTTAATCTATCAATGACACGCAGCTCATAAAATACATATTTGAAAAATTGGTGTATGACAACTCTGTGCAAAAAAAAATCACTAAAATATATTCTGCTATAGCTAAATATATTATCTCAATTTTCACCTGTTGTTGTTGTTGTAGTGTGTGTGTGTGTGTGTGTGTGTAATTTTCTTGTCATACTTGTTCATTAGCGAAGGTACAGTAAAATATCCTGAATTAGACTTTGTAGGGTTGCAATCAAGAGGGAATTCCACTTTTTTTTTTTTTTTTTTACTACTAATCATCTCTTGTCATTATTGTTCTTTGTTGTTTCTGTTAATCATCTTTCATGTAATTTTATTTAATTTTCTTCCTCTTCTTTGTGGTTTTTGTTTTATTCAGCAATGTTTTTCTTAAAGGTTAAAAGCACAGTTAAGTAGCTTTTATAACTCCCTGCAGTGCCTCTTTAGATGTTTCTGCTACTTACAGCTCAAGTAAACCTAGATTTTCCTTAATTAGGAATGTTCCTGAGGATTGATAGGAATGAAGTCCAAGATCTTACAGTCAGTAAAGGTCATTTATTAGCTCCTCGAGATGTCCTGACAGCCATATGAATTGTGTGGTTGCAGAAATGACATACAGTTTCCTTTGTTCCCATTCTCCCTGTGGAATCCACACTGGAATGACCTGAGAACTGGCTGTTACATATTTGGAAAGGGCCTAGGAAATTGAAGTATTATAATCCAAATACTAAATATCATTATTTAAATGATACCTTAAAAAGAAAAAAGAAAAAAATCAAGGTGGTCACTGAAATAATTGTTTGTTCAGGGCTGGGTCAAGTTATTCATCGTGTTGGAGAAGTTAATTGCGGGTATGCATATTAATACATTCCTCTGATTTGAGACATAATAATAAAGCCAGCAAAAGTATCAGTCATGGAGGATGGACAGTTGGGCAAATAAACTTTTAAAACATAATGTAATATCATCAGTATTGTTTAGTAGAGTGGAAAACAATTCTGCTGTGTGTCAGACCCCTATTACATCTCTAAAACTAATCCCAAGTAGCTCAATGTGGTTGTTCATGCTGAACAAGATGTTGAGCTCTATTCAAAATGTGTGGACAACTTATTGTCCCTGTATTTTTTTGCTCCTATGTTTTTATCCCATTTTGGAGCACCAGATTACAGATTCTCCATTTTATTTATGTAGCAAATATTTAGTACCAGCTTTTATACAGAGGTTTCATAGCATTCCAGGTTTTTGCAAAATACCTTTCAGTCCATTTATTTCTCAGGGAAGTACCCAAATGGTTAATGCTGTAGCTTAAAATAGAATATAACTTTCTATTTTTCTCTACAGGTATTTCTTTGTGAAAGCTGCATGGGCAAAAACTGGGATTCTGTCTGTGGTTTGAATTTGTGAATTTATCAGAATGGTCCATCAATACTGTGATTGAGGGACAAGTATCATTTGTGATTTTTTTTTTTTTTTTTGTTCTGGATAAGTTGTTTAGGTCATTGACAAATGTAACACTTGTATCAATAAATACATCCTAGTTGTGCTACAAAAAGTGAGAATATAGCAATTCAAACAACAGTGAGTCAGTGGAATAGACTGCCTAGGGAGGTTGTGGACTCTCCATCACTGGAGGTGTCCAAGAAGAGTTTGTGCAGCCACTAATTAGGGTTGACCTAGTCATAGCTATTTCTATGTTCTACTGTGAGTATTTCTAGGTTTTCCTGGTTGCCTGCACTCCACTTTTATGCTGTCAGGATATTTTGAAGCCTCCGTCAGAGGCATTGGGTGTTGGCTACAGCCAAAGCTGGGCATTTTGACTAGGGTGTACCAATGCTTCTGCTGGGACCAAAGCTGGGACCAGAGGTTACTGGTTGGAGGGTCTTAACCCTCCATTCAGGTCAGACCAATCCAGGGTCAGGAAGGAATTTTAAATTATGGTCAGATTGGTACAGACTGTGGGGGGTTTTGCCTTCCTCTGTAGCTGGGGGCATGTCTTTCTACCTGAGGTCTCTTGAGCATATATTAACAAGCTTTTGTAGAAGCAGGACATTGGCTGCCTTGGTTTCCTTGCTTTTCCTGTGGCAGGTTAGCCTGTTTTGTCTATGTTGTATCAGGGTTGATAGCATTCTTATGTAAAGTTTAAATGATAGAATATATAGTATGGTTTGGATGGGGATGATCCTGCCTGAGGCAGAGGTTTGGACTAGATGACTTCCTGAAGGTCCCTTCCAGTTCTGTTTCTCTGCAAGACTATTTGTGGTATTCTAAGGCACTAAAAGGGTACAAAAGTAGTAGTACTTTCAGAAAGGAACTTCTGCCACTCACAGGGACTCTAGTACCGCTCCACCAAAATCCTTTGCTCTTCCTCTCCCCCTCCAACAGGGAGGGAGGAAAGGAGAGGAATCAACTCCCTGATGACCTGCCCAGTGAGAGTCCTGATGCTTGCCAGGACTGGACTAATGATGGAATAGGGTAGGGGGCAGCTTTGCCGTGGCTGTCTTGTATCTAGTGTTGTTGGGGAAGGAAGCCAGAATGCTTCCTCAATTGCCAGAGCATGGACTCTTGCTCATGCTCTGACAGCCACAGTGAGATGTACCATCCCTATGGCCAGGGTTCTGTCCATGCAGCAGGGCAGGGGCTGCAGTGCCACCACAGTTGCCAGAACACAGGCTCTGGTAGCTGTGGTGGCATATTAAGGAGGCTTGCAGGCAGTCCTTGCATCAGCAAGTCTTGCTTAAATCATCCACCGCAGAGAGTTGGCCTATCTACCACAACTGTGTTATTGACAGGCTTCTGTGGGGGCTGGGCAACGATGGGGGTGTCCCCTTGGCTGGAGAGATCACCTTTGAGATAATTCCCCAAATCCGTGGTAGGAGGAAGCATTAAACAGACAGAGCTGTAATGAACGTGCAGCCTTTGCTTACCTCTGTCACCAATGACCCCAAAGATTTTCAGTGAATATCCAAGGCTCTGACCTTAGTCCATAGATTCAGTTGACTATTTGTAGACAATGGCTAACTCTTTTCTCTTAAGGAGAAGCAGTGAGCCCAGTTGTCTTGTGAAGGAGTTGTATAGTACCTGTGATAGTACAGGGAAACAATGTATTTTTGAGATCTTCTTAAAATGTGCTTTCAAAAATAAAAGGTGAAGTCCTATGTACAGTTTTTGAGCCAGAAGAAAAAAAATTAATTAATACAATAGGAATAGTTCTATTGTAACTGGATAGATAAGTGAGGGATATAAGACTGTTTCTTTCAAAGGTGCTAAGCACCAGAAAATGATATTAACTGTGGGAGAATTACGGTTTCTCAGCACTTGGGATGATATCCGTGGGCATGTCTACACTTGCCCCCAACTGCTCCAGTACTATGCAGTCCTGGTGGTGCACGGGTTGTTTCTAACCCTACTGTGCAGTAGCTTAGTGGGCTCGTTGCAACTGCACAGTAACATCAGTGTCACAGTTCGTGCCCACCGACGCTATGTTGCCACAGCAATGAGCTATATTGACACAGTTCATTGCTATGGCAATGCCCGTGCTGTGTAGTTATTCATGTATGTGAGAATGCATGTGCATTGTTTAAATTAGCAAGTTAAAATATAGTAACATTTTTAAGTGGGACAACTCCAATTGGAGACAACATTACTAACACTATCCTAACACCATTTACCTTCTTATATGAATACTGAACCCATTTTCCAACCTTGAGTCTCTTGGTGACAGCTTATGAATAAGATGAGTGAGGATTTATACCATACTGACACAGGATGCATTGTGTACTTCACTTATGAGTTACTGATGACTTAATGAATTATAAAAAGCCATTAATAACATGCAGTGATATGTTCTATGAGCAAGAGACAAGACAGCTTATGGTGCATTCTGGTTTCTGCAACAGATGAATTTGTATTGATGGGATTTTTTTTTTGTTGGTTGTAACTTAGAGAATGGCTGGGGTTATTAAATCAATTTGAAATATATTTATTTTGAAATTTCAGTTTCCTTTCAGTTATTTTACAATATGAATAAAAACATAATAAAAATAGCTTACACAAAATATAGAGTATTGTTATAACATTTGTGTTTAGTTGTATGCATGCCTATGAACTGGGCAGAGGCATGTCACATCTTTGATTTGGGGTAGCATCATTTTGCCACAGGACAATGTAGTACAGCTTGCATTGATAATTAAAAAAAAAAATGGGGCCATATTTCTTAGAAGGCCATTGCTATGAAGATCCTATGAAGGCTTTTAAAATAGTTCATTCGAATTGCATTATTAAAAACTTCTACATGAAGATATGCCCAGGTATCAGTTAGGAACTACAACTGGTGCAGAATATAGTTTTTCAGTTTTAAGTAATATGACTTACAAGAAATATATATAGGGGTTCTTTAGTAATTGAATCAGTTTCATATTAGCTTCCAGAAGCAGTTAGTGTGCTTGATTTATTTCTAAAACCATGTGCTACTTGGCTTGTGTCTTGGCAACTTCACAGACTTCTAGTCTTCTCTTATTTGACTCCAGGTATAGGGGGAAGAACCCTTCTAATTGTTGGTAGTTGAATGTTTTAATAGAACTTTCAGCTGTGGAATTCTTCCACCGTAGTCTTTCAAATATGGAAGTGTCACCACCCTCACAGTTATCTCTGTGTACTTTTAGGCACAGAGGGACTTTAGGATAGTCTCCAAACTCATGTATTTGCTTACATATTATTCACTATGTGATGGTTCATTCATTATACATCTAAATTATAACTCATTTTGTAGAAAGATTCCAGTTATCTGATTGTAGGAGACAATTAAGAGGCACTTTCTTTCTGTACCAACAGTATTAAAACCTACAGTATGCTGCATTGTTTGACTGTTAATAAACTAGAGCTAGATAGTGCAACCCTTATTTGCTTGAGTGAACAGTTACTCACACAAGTACTACCAGTAGAACTTGGAAATATTTAAGAATCCAATAATATATCAGATTATCTAGTAGACAGTTCTGTGACCTGCATACCCCCTGTGCAAACATTCTTAGAGTGGACTAAGTGTGAGGTAGCTAAATTAATTTCCAAGTGAGTAACGACTACCTTACACAAAGGTAACTTTGTGCATAGTGTTGGCCAGATCCATTCCATTTTTAGGTGTTCAATCAATAGTTAGACAAAAAGGCCATGTCCAGATGAGTGTGGACATGCGGTATGCAGCATCACAGTCCCATCTGTTGCACGATACACCACCCATGTAGGCAAGCCCTGCACTGCTGCCTTGCAGCATGGGAGATTCTTTTGACCCCAGGAGATCCTGAGTTCAAAAGAAAACCATGCCAAAAAAAGTGGGGTGGCACATATAACAGCACTGCGTGCTGCCCAAAACTAGAGCCATGCTCCGGCTGCCAGCCAGGCTTCCAGCTGCAGGAGCACCATGAATGCAGCTCCTCAAGGCTCCCAGGATCCCAGAAAAGGCTGATGGGGCCACAGTCTCCCCTACTCCTCCTGGGGTAAATTGCCATGTGCCACAGTGTGTGTGGCACAGACATTCCCTGGGAACAAGTAGCAGCAGCACAGGTAGCAGCTGCTGCTCTTTGTCCCCAGGGAAACACATTTCCTTAGTCATCTGGATGTGGCCAGAAGGTGCATACACACATATTAACTTTCTGACAGTTAAGCTGACTTAACTTTTTAAAGTTGACTTAATTGTCAGAGCATACACACGTATGTGGAGCAGAGTCGACATAAATGCTGCACAAGATAATACACTTCCAAGGCATGTTATCTTGATTGCATTAGTTAAGTCAACTTAGCTCACAAGATGGCTGTCACCATGTCAAGGAACTGAACTGTACTTGTGTACACTCCAATGTGGCTTAACTTAAGTTGACTCTGTTAAGTTGATGTAGCTTATTTCTCTTTCCTGGATGATAGTAACCTTTGCCAGTATAAGTACTTTCATACTAGTATAAAAACAGACCTATTTATTAGGCCTGTGCTAAGTAACAAGTATTCACTTCAGATTCAGCTTATTCAGAGGGACAGTGATTTGATTTGGTGATTTGAATCACTGTACCAATTTGATTGGGCTGATTTGGATCTGAATATTCAGTGCCCATTCAGAGATTCAGCCATAGACTAAACATGCAGCAGTCCTTGAGGATGCTGAACATAGCTGCCTCCAGCTGGTAAGTCTGTTGTGGTGGGCAGAGGGGGGAAGGAAGAGGTATGGGGGGCAGATCGGAGCACCCACAGCAAGGGAGGGATTCAGGCTGGGACAAGCTGCTCAGCTGGGGCAGGGGAAGGGGTGCATGGGCATAACCATCCCTAGGGGTGTGTGGGGCCCAGGGCATATCAGCCTATGTGGGGCCTAGGGCCAGAGGGGGTGGCAAGTGGCCGGAGCCAGCAGTGCGCAGTGGCAGCAGAGCCAGTGGCACTCAGCAAAGGCAGCATGTGGCAGTTGTGGCAGAACTTGTACAGGACTGTCTGTGGGGCCCCCCAAAGCACAGGGCCTGGGGCAGTTGCCTTGATTCTCCCTCCCCCCAAGGATGGCCCTGGGTGATGGACTCAGGGAGGGGGGCTGCTGCCACTGCACACCACTGTGTGTTTGCCAGTCTGGGAGGGCATGGGACTGGGTGTGTGCCCCCAGATTTGCAAGAGGCAGGCTGGGCCAGGCTGTGCTCTGGACAGATGGTAGAAGGCACTGGGAACAAGGGCTATGACCTTCCTCCACTTGCTCAGCCTCTCTCTGCCTCCCAGACAAACCCTGGCTTCGCCTTGGCTGGACGAGCAGTGGCAGGGCATGGAGGCGGATGCGTGCATCCAGATCGGGCCTGGCCTGGCAGCAGGGCCTATGGGGAATTTTAGGGTGGCTGCAGCCCCTCCATAGCCCCTGTTCCACTGTGCTGTGCAGGATGGGCAGAGCTAGGGCTGTGCTCCAGGCTGCGGCTGGGGTTAGCTGCACAGAGTGCAGCCCTGGCTCCACCTGCCCTGCAGAGTGTAGCCCAGCAGTGGGTGGCTGGAGCTAGCCTCCCAGAGCGCAGCCTGGTGCAGCCCGCCCCATGCATATCCAGGGGCACACGCCCACTCCCATGCCCTCCCAGACTGGCGGCACACAGTGGCGGGACCCCCCCTCCCTGAGTCCGATGCCCCCCCACCCTGGCTGGGCAGCTTATCACAGTCCCAGCCCCAATACCTCCCTCACTGTGGGGGTATGATCTGCTCCCCCTTCCACCCACCACAACAGATTTACCAGCTGGAGGCAGCTGTGTCCAGCATCCTCAAGGTTGCTGCCTCTTTAGTCTATGGCCAGATCTCCAAATCCATCCGAATCTTTTCTGAATTGATTCAGAGGCTTTCAATTTGGTTCATAGCTTTTAATTGGTCTTCCAGTTCAATTTGGAGATTCAGCCACCATATTAGGCCCAATATTCTCAGAATCGAATTGATTATCAAAACTTCGCACAGCCCTACTATTTATGACTGAAAATATTAGTTTTTTCAAAGAGTGGGGTGTGTCAAGGGGTTAAATAATGGTGACGGACTGTGTGCTGATATTAAAAAAACAAACAAACTGAATAAATTAGTTGGAAGGCAGGAGAGTTTTTAATTTGGTCTGTGGACCTTAGTATGTTTCTATCCCTTTATTACCTCCATTGGTCTTCAAGGTAAGCCTAAAGGTGTTCAACATACATTCATTACTGTAGGTTATTTTCTACAGTGATTGTATAGTCACATTATTTGTAAACTTTTTTCCCCCCAAAATTGTTAAGGGACTTTCTGGCCTGAACTACACTGGGGAAATTTCCTCAAACATTCTAATTAGTTGTGAAATTGCTTCACCTAAACAGATTCCCCAAACCATTTGCAAATGCAGTGTTGAAAGTAACGTTGAAACTGGTTCAGTAAAAATGTTATCTGTTGCCTGAAGCTTGGCCTATACCATAATTTCAGTTGAATTTCAAATTGTTTTATCTGAGTTTTAAAACCAGTTACAATTTGGTGTGAATTTTCCCCAGTGTTAACCACGCCTTCAAGGGTAAAGTTAATTTATCCTCTGAAGTTTTAACAAAATATCTTTTTTTGAGCATTAAGGAACAAAACAATATCAGATTTTTTTTTAATCTGAAAGCATAATTTAGAATAAAACAAATATCTCAGAACCAACAGAAGCAACAAAAACCTATTTTTACAAATTGTAAAAATACACACTTTAGCGTTTTGAAAAAGTATATGACATCTTAACCCAAAAAGCAGGATTTCTGTCTGTTACAATATTGAAAAACAAAACACTACAAAAAGCAAAGCTATAATAGCTGAATAGAAAGCCTTATAATGGAAGTGTTTTCTTAATCAAAGACGTCATTTAAAAATATACAAGAGCAAAGATATAAACTGAAAAGATTTTGACTTCGGAAGCCATGCACTTGCCATATTACATGGCTTTGGTAATAGCTTTGTAATCAAGGAATACAAATTAATACAGGATTGGTGTTAGGTATAACTAGGTAGATGAGTGGCATCTGTTGGAATAGAGTAACTAAGGGTGCAGATAGAAGAGCAGCTCCCTGTTGCAACTCAGTGCTTTTCAGGAAGCACCATGAGTTGCAATGATCCCTGAGACCAAACAAGTTTGCTCGTGGGCCCAGAAGTCAGGGATTTCATTTGGTTGCTGGGATCCTGCAGCCTGGTCTCGGGAGCAACGCCACTCCCACCTTCCAGCCTCTTGCTGTTTTCAGAATGGGAAGAGGGAAAGGGAATAGAGGGAGCTCATTCTTGGGGTTCCCCAGCGAGTGCTGGAGGGTGGATTGGACCTTCCCCACTTCAGGGGCTCCAATATACCTGCCCCACTCTCCAGCGCCAGTTGAAAAAAACCCAGAACAAGCTCCCTCTACTCACTTTCCCCCTTCCCATTCTGAAAATAGCAACAGGCTGGGAGCTCTGCAATCACATGTTACAAAATGTGCTCTGTTGTGGGTGCAATGAGGGTTCAGATTTTCTCAGGATCAGTCTGCAGCCTTGCACTTCTGTCTGGTCATGGCTGTAGACCACATTTGGGGGCTAGATCAAGCAAAGATTGTCACTTCTGTCTGCACTCTAAATT
The DNA here is from genome assembly GCF_030867095.1 of Alligator mississippiensis. Lineage (NCBI taxonomy): Eukaryota > Metazoa > Chordata > Crocodylia > Alligatoridae > Alligator > Alligator mississippiensis. The sequence continues at coordinate 33,913,085 of NC_081836.1, forward strand.
ATCACAGACCATACCCTGCTCTCCTTTAACACTATAGCTAAGTTGCCTTGTTACTATTGTCCAGTAGCTCTCCTGTGAACCATTTGGTGTGAATCTCAGAGCATGGAGTTAATACCTTCCCAAATGATTTATCCTTGTTGGGGCTTTCCTTTGCATCAGTATTCTTAGCCATGGGTTTGAGTTGTTAGACTCAAAAGAAAGTGTGTTCTGATGATATATTTAGTCTGTTCCCTTGTTCCAATAGTCATTTGCTTTCTGTGAGCAAATGTGGTAATTACCCATGTGAAATATATGTAAAAAAGCATGCAGCCCTCGGGTTGCTCTAAATGAAAAATATTGGCCTCAAATTCTCTGAAGCATGGAGGGAAATGCAGGATTAAAGACAATCCATTGCATAAATGTAATATTTTTGTTTTAAGTCAAATACTAGCACTGTATTTTTCAAAGAAAGTTTTTGCAGAGAAAAGGCATTGTTGAGAATTTTAGTGAAATCCTCTTTCTTATAAAAAGAAATAAAAAATCAAGGCATCTTCATTATGTTTTGGAAGGATTTAGTGTTCTATAGGAATGCTGGTATTTTATTGCACTGGGATTCTCTAAATTGTATCCAATATACTAAGGAGTTGGGTTTTTTTTCCCCGAGGATCTTATTGTAAGATAATTAAATCGTCTCCTGATTTTTTTTTTTTTGCTGCAGTTTTAAGTATGTTAATACCAAAATGAGACACCTCAAGAACCTTCAGCCCTCATTTAAATTAATCCCAATAAAATTGTAATATCTGTCAGAAGAAATCTACTAATAATATTTTGGGTACTTAAGTTTATACATCAGTGCAAATACTAAACTATATGAAATCAGATGTTTTTGTCCCTCAAATCATGTGCAGTCTAGTAACATAAGTAAAACTGGCTTCTATTCTGAAAGTAGTGTAACTATAAGTCTTCTAATTGTACAAAAAGAAACCAGGAGAATATTAATTAGTATGTACGCTCAACAGCAATAAAACACTTAAATATGGATATGTTGAAAGAAGCAAGATATTGGCTAGGAGACCTTTTATATGATAAAAAAATCAAGATCATTAGGCAGACAGCACAGATAATAAATTATATAGGACAGGATATGAATATCAATATTTTGGAGCAAGCAAATTGAAAGGACATTTTCATGTTTGAAAAAACCCTTTACTTTGAAGGCTTGTATTACTAATACTATTTGAAGTCATTAAACATATTTTTTTAAAAATGCACTTTCTTGTATTTATATAGCTTGTTCCACCTGAAATAAGGCAAATAGTTTAGTTTTATTTTTTGTAATAGTTTGGTTTTTGTTTTTTTTTGGAGTCCTGAAATAACAGTAGTGTAGTAGCTAGTTTTGACTACAGTGAATTTACCAAATAAATATTTTACACATTGAATTTCTGTTATTTCTACCACCTAACATAGCTGGGAGTAAGAATTCTGGAGGGCCTAAATATCAGAAAATATTTTAAAATATCTGTTCAAAAATTTTTTGGATCTAGTAATGAGCATAGGTTGGTGATGTCTCTTAAATGTTCAAGCAAATATCCAAATTCTACATGGAAACTTCCAACATTTTGATGATGATATTTAGATTTGGTTTGGTCCTTAAGAAGCCTAACTACCAAGTCATGTAGTTAATTTCCCCTCTCCAAAAACCTGGCCTGTGTTAATATTCTACTTAGAGTTTTATGAGTTTTGAGTCAGTGAAAAATATTTTCCAGTGTCTTATATCTTTAAAGAGAATTTAGCACTTCTTGAAAGAAAAGAGGAGTCAGAGCGTGAAGTAATTACCACATTTACTCTGACTATGTATAAAATCTGAATGTCCTCCTATTTCCATGACATTGGCCCTCATTCCTGACATAGAAAGGTTCTTTTAAGAGGCTTCTGGAAAGATATCTCCATACATATTTGATATTCAGTCCTACAGTTGAGATTGCCAAAACAAAATCAGTGACCATTTCACAAACCATTCACAAGTTAAGAACCTGCCTGAACTTTTGTGAATTCCCCAAAGCTAAAATGAACCAGAAGTCTTTGATTGACACTTTGGTGACCTTTGGTTAATGGGGTATTTGTGTGGTTTTCTGTTTTTGCTTATTGTCTTTTTTTGTTTGTTTTTTTTAATTCCTGCATCCATCTGATATACTGCAGATTATTTTAATCTAAACAATACCAGAAATTCTGGAACTTTCAAAAGCCATAACTATATTTTGATTTAAGTTACACCAGTGTCAACCCAAGTAGGTAAGGGGACTCACTGGAGCTACTTTGAACTTACACTGGTGTAACTGAGTTCAAATCAAGTCCTGTTGTCCAGACTTGGAAGACTTGTAGCCTAATTTGTCTGCTGTGTTTACTCAAGCAGCCTCTCATTTCAGGAAAGGATAGGAAGATGGGGAAGCATTCCCTGGGTGATGCCGGTGTTTGCATTGCCTAAGTTAACAGCAGAGCTCATTAGGTATCTCTGCTTTCAAAATATAGGGGGAAGAGACTGAGAGAGAGCAGCTGCAGTAAAGCACAGCAGTAATAACTGATTTTGGGGCAGGCATGCACAAAATGCACATGGCTTGCACTAGCCTCCCTATGTAAAAAGGGTTATTTATGTTTAGGGGGGAGGCATCAGTATTTGGTTTTCTAATGTAAGGTTGTGGTTAAGTGTACACATTCATGAGGGTAAAGGAGGAGGTTAGATCAGGTTCAAAATGGCCACCTGGTCTAATTTAGTCCTCCCAGATGCAGACCCTGCACTTAGACCTGATCTCAATGATCAGAAATCAGTCTAAAACTGTAACTGTACAGAAGTTCTGTGCACAGAGACCGGTCTAAAAATGGTGGAACCTGGTCTAAGATAGACCTGGATCAGTGTACATTCAATCTAGGTTAAACTGATGCATCAAACATCAGTACACTTACCTGCATAGCCCCAGGGATGGGAAAGCCCAGCCTCTGGCCCCAGTCCCATGGATGAGCTTTTTGTATCTGCCCCCTGGCACCAGTCTATTTTCAGGCCCCTGGCCCCTCACCCCACCCCTGTGGACCAGTCAGCCCCACTGAACCCCTCCCCCCATCCTGCAAACTGCTGTGGGTGCCAGTTTTTATCAGTGCTTAGATGCCAGGAGCTGAGGAAGTAAGTATTGGTGGGGGGAGGAGTGGGAGGGATGAGGGGGGAGGCTCACTGGGAGAGGGGCTGGGGGGCTAAAAATAGTCCCTGGTCCTACCCAAGCCCTTCTGTGGACTCCACAAGTCCTCCTGATCCCACCAAACTTTCCCAGATCCCACCAACTCCCTGCAGTTCCCACCTGCCCCCTGATCCCTCCCCTATTGCTCCCACAGATCTTGTCTGCCCCCCCATCCCTCATGGATTATGCCTGTTTCTCCACACTGCTCCCATAGGTCATGCAAGCCCTTCCACCCCCCCCCCCATGGACCCCTGGTCCCCCCACTAGATCCTCCATCCTGACTCACCTTAGATTGGGTGGCCATTTTTAATGCCATTTAACCTACCCTACCCCCCACCCCTCCAAATCTCTGCACTTAGCCGTTAAGTGTTGATTGGGGCTCTTTCTGTTCTGAAGTCAAAGGAAAAAAGGCATCCCTGCTTCACTGTACTTTATGTTTTGAGATAAAATTCAGGTTTAGTTTGAGTGTTCCAAAACCAGATACCACTCTCTCTCTCTCTCTCGTAGGCAGGGTGCTGCTGTGCCAGGCAAACCAGGAGGGATCTCCCGTGTACAGTGCCCCCAGTTCACTAGTATACACATCCACAAGTAAGCCAGTGTTCCGGCTCTATTTTTGTTTTGTGACAAAAGCCCATAAATGTGATTTAAGACCCCCAGAAATGTAAACTTCCTCAGTAGCTCTTGTTAAGATAAATGTGATATTTATAAATATGTTTAAAGAATGCTATGGGTAATTCAGCAGCTGATTCTTTATTTACATCATCATCTAAATATTTCTGTGTAATAAGAAAATATTAAATTATGCTACAACCATGGTGAAATTAAGATCTCTCTAGTAATACTATCATGTTGTTGAGCCATTGGTGTTGGACATACTGTAATTATAATAAAAGTATCTCCATAGCAAAGATTTTAAATATCGTCTTTTGAATATGAAATGAGCAAGAAATTAATTATCTCATACCCTGCTGTCACTTGGTTGTGCCAGTTTGGAATTAGCTGTGCAGTCTTCCTTTTCAATTTTGGGGATGGGACAAAAAGTATCCTAAGCCATCAATAATAAAAGAGAGGATGGTTATTGACTGTACAAACAGCTGACCCACTAAAATCATTAAGGACCTAGTGGAGACTAAATAAGGTGTTGCCCTCACATTTTCTGCCCATTCCTTGGGAATGGAAGTGTCTCCAGGTCCTGTAAAATCCCACAGCAAAAATGAAAAAAAAGTTCTTCCACTGCTCTAGATTCATGATGATGATGATGGTGATGATGATGTCAGTTCTGAATATGATCTAGGTGAAGTAGTATCTGACAAAAGCAGTAGTAATAATGCTGGTTACATTGTTGATGCTACCAAAATGTTCAAAGATCATCAAACACCCCTCCCTCACACCATATATGGAAATGGCCCTTGGAAAAAGTCTAATTTATGATAACAGGTCAACAAGCACTGTCCTGTGTGCTCTGGTAGGTTCTGCTTCTGTTTCCTTCTTATTATTACAGTAGGCTGAATAATAGCATCTTCTGTATGTTTCTTATTAGTGTCTTATCTCTGATGAAGGTGCTTAACATTAGTTGTATATACTTTGTACTCTGTAAAATTCTGGTTGAGGAATGGTTATTCTGGTTATGAGTATCATGATCAAGTTATCTCAGTATCATAATTAAAATTAAAAATTTGGTATTGTTTCTCTAAATTATCTGTTACTCGCTTCTCCTTTTTGAATGACAGAACATCAAAGATTTCTCTAAAATAGATACTGAGAAAGAAAAGTTCTTGTACTACAGCACCACTCCCATGTAACTTTTGTGTCACTGGCAGTGAACATTACTATTGCTATTGCTGCTGCTTTTATATAATTATGTGCTATACCCCCAAAGCAAGGACTTACAAATACATAGTAAATTAATTTATATGAATTGTTCCAAAATGAGATGAAAAATCATATAATCCTTGCAACAATCCTGTAAACTGGAAAACAGCCAGCATAATACTGTATAGTCTTTTTGCTTCTACTATTTAGCTTTGACTATTTTGAACCATGCTATTTTTTCCAAACAGATTTTTTTTCCACCATGTATTATGCTAGAAATAAGAAACACCTACTGATAAGCCAGTATATTTTCCTGCTAAGAAAGTACTGTTCCCTTCAGCATTTTATCCTATTTTGTTTTAAATGTCCTAAGCAGTAGACCTCTTTCTTGTATAGGCTGTCATGCCTCTTTCCTACTTATGCCTTTCCTACTTATCTGACTCATTTCCATGGTAGAAAGATTTTTCCCCTTGCAATTCATTTTAAATATTCTCTCCTTTAATTTTACCCCAGTAACTCCTACTTTCCCCTTGTGTTCCACCCTAAGTAATTCTTCTCTGAGCTTCGTATTTATATCCTTCAAATATTTGCATTGTTATTAAATCCCAAGTTAGTCATTGCACAGCCAAGCTAAGCTCTATATTTAGTTCTTTTCATTATTTCTCATAAATCAGTCCCTCCCAGCTAATTCATTCAGGCACAGTGTTTTTTTGGAATGATATCCAAACAGACTCCCGTTTGTTTTCTATTATGTTAAATAAATAAGATACTGTATCTTGCCAATCTTCCTCCCATTGGCCAAACTTCAATATAGAGCTTCAAAATAGAGATTTTCAGTTTTCATTTCAATACAAAAAAATACAGTTTTACTAAATCTCCATCCTTTGAGTCACTGTAATGTGTAGTTAGGAACATCCAACTAGTGTTGCCAGAACATAGTTTTCCCTAAATAATTTTAATGGTCTGCTGTTAAACTTGGATTATTTTAATTATTATGGCTGTTGGATTACTGGTAATTAGTTCTTTATTGTCTTTTTGGAAATGTTTAATAGAGATACAAAATAATTTCATTTCTATAAAGTCCTATTAAAAGACCAGTAGACATGACATTGGTTTCATCTCCAGCACACTTTCTTTAAAATGTATTTATATGGGGAATCAGCTTCTACTTTGCTAATTTAACCCAAATTTATACTTTCATAAAATGAAAATAAATGATTCAATGTTAACCTAAAGGAGACTAACAATTATATTACTTTCCTTGCATGTAGAAAACAGCATTGCAATTGTCATTTTTCAGTAATCTCTAATAATGTGTTTTTATCATCCTATGTTGCCATTCTTATTACTGGGTAATATTTCAAGATAACCTACAGTGCCTTTCCTTTTAAAATAAGGGAAGTTGCAAACATTTGAACCTTTTCAGGAACTTTATGGCTTTGCTGCTTGATCAGATTCCTTGTCCCACTCTGACATTGCAAGCTAAAAAGAATATTATGGCTTTTTCTATTCACCTACAGATTCCCCCAGCACCTGAGAGTCCCTAGCAAGAGTAAAGTAAACAAGCAGGCTCCTATGTGTTTCTGTTACCACCATAGTATGCCATGTGAGGCACGGGCAGGAAGATACATTAGAACACCAGAGATCAAAAAGAGAATCAAGGAGCTGTAACCAGTTTCCTGATGGCTTAAAATTGCTTGGCTGCTCTAAGCATGGTACATCAAACAATTTGACAATATACAGAGTCTGAGTCTGAACCATCTTCTCTACCTCTACTGATTTCTGAAAAATAATGTTTCCAAAGGAAATTTTATTAAAAAAATATTATTTTTGCCTTTGTGCAGGCCTGAATTAGTGGAAAATCATTCTACATGTTCCCTCTTGGCAGCCTCCAAAGTGTGGGAGGCCTGGAAGGGATGAGCCAGGCTGCAAAGCGCTACTCCATCTGTGTGTTTACCCACCCACTCACAACAGCGTATGTTGCTGGGAGAGTGTGGGATGGTCCTGGCAGAGGAATGGGGGCAGAAAAGGGCAGGTGAAGTCAGCAGCAGTGGTAGCAGCCCCCAGAAGAGCAGCTACAGTTGCTGCTGGAGTAGCTGGGGCAGACATAGGGTGCTGCGCGGGTGGGGAGAGCATTTACCTCCTCACACAGGGCAATATCTTGGCATATTTCCTTCACTCTCATGTGGCACATCCCTTGGGAATCACTGGACTAAGGAATCCAGGCACCATTGATTCTGGAATGAGATCTGACTCCCATTCATTGGATCTTTGGAACTTTCTACCACATTTCTTACTTTCCCCAAGAGTAAATGAAAAAAGTCACTAGTCTAACTTGAATAGATTTTTTAATGTTTTTATTTATTTATTTATTTATTTATTTATTTATTTATTTTTTGCAATGAAATACAAGTAATGAGGCAGTCAGTTCATGACATTTGTAAGGTATTCAGTTTTTGCATAACCAACAGCGCCCATTAAAATTGTTCACATTTTGGGAACAAGATGAAGCCAAAAAAAGTTATGATACAACCAAAACAGGGGCAAGAAAGGTGAAAGTTTACCAGGCAAAAAAAAAAAAAAAAAGGCAGGGGGAAATGCAGCTAACGATAGAAACTCTTGGTATTCCATCCAGGAGGTAACTGACACACACCCCAGATTTCCTGAATTTGGCCACTTAACTTAGTAGCTATATCTAGGATCTCACCCAGCAACAACATAGCAATGATTGGCTAAATTTTGCTCTTTGATATCCATGTGTAGTCCTCCCATGTGTTATTGTGTGGCAGTTCCATGCATACATTAACCTGAAGAGACAGTTAGCCTAAAGAGATTATGTGGTGCATATGTATGTGTCTATAAGTTCTGTGACATAGACATCTGTCATAGTTAGCCTTATGAATAATATTCATAATGCTATATGCTGCCACACAGATGATAAACACAGTGCACAACTAAGGTCTTCCCCCAGCTGTTTTTCATGCTCAGAAGAGATTTTTTCCATGACTTAAATGAGAATAGAATTTTAAGATGCTGTCGACATTACATAATATATTCTGAACGTTAGAGTTGTTGCTCTAAGTCTCCAAAATATTCGTGCCAGTTTTCCCATATATTTTTATTTTTGACTAAAAATAAATCTTTAACATTATCATGGAGTGAGAAACTTAAAAAAAGCAAACGTCAGAATGTAAAAAGAATTAAAATACAAAAATCAGGTATTCTTTTTTTTTTCTGTCATACTCAAAGATACTTGAGGTTGGCGCTATATTTTTAAACTGATATATTCATGGCTATTTTGTTTAAAGTAGTATAGCAAAAAATGGTTTAGGGGTTACACATTCTTATAAATCAGTCCCACGTTGTTCTTGTTCTTTACGTAATTGTCTGATAAAACTTCCATCAGTTTCTGTAATTAAACTAATGGTCTAAATGAATTTCCAGATCACTAGTTATCTATTCCAATATAGAAAATGTCATTACATTGAGCTCAATTAATAGCAAATAAGTTTACAGCCCATTGTGTCACTAAAATGGGATTCTTCTATTTTAGCTGTTTTAATTATGAATATTCTTTTTTTCCCTCTTTTTATTTGCCCCATTTGTGAGTTTGAATGTTCACTCTTTCTTCTGAGTAAAATGAACAGAGTAAAACATTTATAATTAAAGCACTCAATACTCGTAAAGTTTTGTCCTTAGTATGTTATTAAAGATGGCACTTAAAAAAAAAAAATCAACATTTAGTGCCAAATCTACAGTCCTGTGACTTGCCCCAAAACATCTTATTTGTCTTGATATTTCTTTCCCAGAAATACATATGACAGATAAGCAGTCACTAGAGGATATTTTTCTTTTGTGTCAGACAGATATTAAAACAATAAACTATGTTGCCCTGGGATTTTAGCTTACGAGCAACCAGAAAACCACAAGGCAAAGATGAGATGATTTTGAAAGGTGGGAAGGCAGTTGTTTCAGAAAATTCCCTGGAAACCTTTGATCCTATGATATTTTTGACAGCCAGTAGTTTTAATGCTTACTTTTTGTTGAGTGAATCACAGAAATGCCTTACATTGTTTTAGATTTTTTTTTTTTAATTAGAAAGTATCTATCCTAAGGTATTCATCACACAGTGCTAGAAGGATGAAATTGGGATGTCATGTTTAAAAAGTTTAAATAGTGTTTATTTTATTCTTTTTTGGTTTTTTGGTTGGTTTGTTTGTTTGCTGCTCTCCAAAAATGGGAACCCTAGGTTTTTGGTCCTCTTCAATTTAAGGGGATTAAATCTCATGTCTGTTATGTCTCAGAAAAGGTGCCTAACCACTAGGCTATACAGTCTTCTAGATGGAAGAAAATATCTACTGTGTAGAAAAGAATGCAAGATTCATGCAGCCAGAAGCAGAACAAGCTAAATGGAGAATTACTCTGGTATTTATTGGTTAGAGTAGTCACTTGGCCTGTTTGTGCATTTTACATGAAGCAATAATTGGATAAAACCCAGAAATAATCCTGGTAGTAAGGACTAGAAACAAGAACCTCCTAGAAGACTGGCCGGACCACTACTCTATGCATTCATATTCCATTTTGATTGTTTTGTTCTGGTCCTGCGAGTCTTGCTTTCCTTTCTACAGAGTACTACAGCTTCAACAGGCAGGGGTGGAGAATGTACCCAGCCAGGATAGTATATGGCATGTATAGTAGGCCTGTGCAAAATGGCTAGTATTCGCTTCAGGTTCAGCTGATTCGGGGGACAGTGATTTGATTCAGTGATTTGAATCACTGTCCTGAATTGCTTTGGCTCTGAATCACCCAGGCCCATCCCCCACCCACTCTCCCAGCCCAGCAATGGCTGCCTCGCCCGCCCCAGCTCCTGGCACTTTGAAAAAAAAAAAGCGGGCACTCACCGATCTTCACTGCCCCCCACTGTCCCATGCTGCACGGGGGGCTCTGCATGAGAACCCTGACCCCCGCCCCCCCCCCCGCTATCCCAGCCCTCCCTAGTGCTGCCCTACCCAGCTCTAACCCTTTAAGAAAAATAAAAAAAACTGCACTCATCAGTTCCTGCCTTGCGGGGGGCAAACCCCTCTGCCCCCCACTGCCCCATGATGTGTAGGGGGCACTTCCTTGAGGTCCCCAAGGCCACTGAAGGCACCTGTGAGTCCCGGGGGGGGGTTTCATTTTTTTTCTTAAAGGGCCAGAGCTGGAGCGGGCAGGGCAGCCATAGGCATGGAGTCTGGGACAGCAGGGAGGGTTGGTGGGTTTGTGCAGAGCCCCCCAAGCAGTGTGGGGCAGTGGGGGGCAGCAGGGATCACCACCCCCACTCAGCAGCACCTGGTGAGTGGGGCTTTTTTTTTAAGGCAACGGGAGCTGGGGTGGGTGGGATAGCCATAAGGGGGCCTGGGGGAGTGGGAGGAGGTTAGGGGGGCTGGGGGAGCAAGCAGGGGTGGGGCCTGGCAGGGTTCCTCCCATGGTCCTCTCCCACCTCCTCCAGCCCCCTTCCCCCGCCCCCTACTTACCAACTCTGAGTCTGGCTGCAGCTCCCTGCTGCAGCCACCGGGGACTGCCCAAATCATCAAAGCTCTCCAAATCTTTTCTGAAGATTTGGAGAGCTTCGAATGGATTCAGACCTTTTTATTGGTCTCCTGATTCTATTCAGATTTGGAGGTTCAGCCATTGAATTGCACTGCATCTAATCCGAATCGAATCAACACCCAAAGTTTCTCACAGGTCTACTGTATAGTAACTCTTCCTGGAGGTAGGAAATGTTGGTTTGAATCTTTTGCAGCTGAATGAGAATCTATAACCCAGGTCCCCCAAATACTGGATGAGTTTTCTAATTACCTGGTATTATATATAAGGTGGGTACCACCCCAACCATATCTTCTTCTGGCTGCATTTTTTATCAGGGTAGGTGGAAGGGAGAGAAGTGATACCTGCTTAGTTATTTGGGGGGGGAAAAAAAAAAAAAGACTTATTGGTTAGGGTAGAGGATTCCAGGCCATGAATTCCAGTTGAATGGAAATACTTGCCTGTAGATCTGACTCAAGAAGCTCAGTTTATCTATTCATTTAACACAGACTCTGCCACCCCCTGTTCAGTTTGTAGGTTTTGTGGATCACTCTTCTGAGATGTGTGACTCTCTCCATAGGCTCCTGCTTATGTGTCAAACTTTGGATTCTGAATTTCACTCCAGGGGTCAGGAAACTGCATCACCTAAACCCATTATTCTAAACTCTAATTCCAGTCTAATATAAACCAATTGTAACTGTACAAATAAAATAGAAATTAAGAGAAAGCCTTTGTTTCTGCTAAATATCCTAACTAACCAGACTGGTTTACCTAGGACAAAGCTACAATTTAACTAAAAAAAAAAATACTGCTTTAGGAAAACATTGTGTTATTTCTTGCTTTGCTGGGAAGTGTCCCAGGGTTCATTATTCCATGGCATTGCTAATAACATGGGTTTTCAAGTATTTATGTCAAATTCCTGGATATCTTCAGTAGAATGGCTAAAACCAAGAAGATTGTTTTTAGGGCGTAAAAAAACCCATAATTTAAATTGTGTTTTTCAGCTCACTTATTACTGGAATCATTTAGCACAGAAATGTGCATTTTCCTTACTTTTTTGTATTTATTTTTACCTTCACATGTAATTATTTGAAAATATATACTATGATGACAGTGGCATTACTGCAAAACTCCAAGATTGTTTAGTCTTTATGTTCTTGTGGGAGATCATTCTGTTAATTTCTACTGCTTATATTTACGACATAATTGGCCAAATGTAACCCACATTAACCTGCTTTGACTTTCTTGGAATGACACTGCAGATATTTGTCCCAATTTGCCTGACATTGTTTTCACTTAGTCTCTTTACTAAACTTGTAAATGCCATATTTATTCAAATAAAAGACAAGGTTGTTTTCCGCCAAATGATAAAGGTAGAAAAGCCCCTCATCTTATAATTACATACAAGAAAATTGTACTAAATACATTGTCTATTATTAAGATGCTACCAAAAGTGGCATTTGTTCAATAATGAAATAGTTGAAAATAATCAACTATTAAGTTGATTAAATGCAGCCAACCCGAGGCATGGCTGTAAAACACATGGCCCAAATTAGGAAACCATGCTGATTTTTTGTTTTTTTGCAAAAAATATTTGTTTGTATATATATGTGTATATATATGTATGTATGTGTATATGTGTATAAATGTGTGTATATATAGGTGTGCATAAATGTGTGTGTGTGTGTGTGTAACTGTACCATTACCAACCTGTCAAGTGACTACTGTGGTTCACTTGACAGACCAAAACGCACTTTACCAGTTAGACTATTTTAATCCCATTACAAAGTTTGCATTGAGCCGCCATGTACCCATCACCATTCTAGTGCTGTCACTCATCATCATCATCATCATATTCATCCTCATCTTTGTCGCTGTCCTCACTGTTGTCCTCATTGTTCTCTTTGGAGGGTTTGCCTTTCAGAAGTCTATGCCAGTCCCTTCTCGACCATATGAGGTCTGCCATCTCTTTCCCATCATCCTCTTCTGTCTTCCTGTAGTACCAGCATAATTCACTCAGCCCCATTTTAATACAGTCCACAACTGTGGGGTCTGAGTGCCTATTTGTGAACAGGTCCCTGGCTTTCTACAGGGCATACCTGGAGCACGAGATGAACTGACCAAAGTGGGCTTTTGGGGCCCATTGGTCTTTGGTCACATGTCCATAGAGGACTACTTCCCTGGTCAGGATTCTGAAACCTGTCACCACCAAAAGGAGTGCACGTACTTTCTTCCACACATCTCTGGTATATAGGCAGTCCCAGAAGAGGTGGTAATCATTTCTGCTTGCCAGTGGCAGGGCTGTCTCAGGCAGTTCAGTGAACCTTTCTGCCCTGTGCTGTTTTTCCATGACTGTACTTGGAGTACCTGCTGGGCTGCCTGCTAGGGCTGTACAAAGCTTCGGGTGGTGATTCGATATGGAGGAGATTCAGCCCGATTCAGTGGCTGAATCTCTGAATCTGAATTAAATCAGGGGACCAGTTAAAAAGTCCGAATCAATTCAAAGCTCTCCAAATCTTTGGAAAAGATATGCAGAGCTTTGATGATTCAGACAGTCCCCTGGTGGCTGCAGCAGGAAGCAGCAGCCCAACTCCAAGCTGGTAAGTAGGGGGTGGGGGAGGGGAGGCTGGGGAAGGGGGAGGGGACCATGGGGGGACCCCTGACAGTCCCCCGGACCCTCCCCAGGCCTCCCCAATGGGTGCCTTGCCCACCGAGGCTCCAGGACTTTAAGAAAACAAACAAACAAGAAAACCCTAGTACTCACCGCTCCTGTGGTGGCCTTGGGGCTTTAGGGGGGTTCATGCAGAGCTCCCCACATGGTGTGGGGCAGTGGGGATCACCCCCTCCTCCCCGCTGGCAGGAGCAGTGAGTCTGGGGGGATTTGGTTGCTTTTTTTTTCTTAAAGGGCCAGAGCTGGCCCGGGCATGGCACCTCTGGGCAGACTGGGGGAGTGAGGGGGGGCGGTCAGAGGGAGAGGGCTTGTTGCAGAGCCTCCCATGCAGTGTGGGGCAGCAGGGATTGCCCCTCTGCCGGTAGCACCCGTTGAGTTGGGGCTTTTTTATTACAAGTGCTGGGAGCTTGGGTGGGTGGGCAGCCATTGCCGGGCTAGGAGAGTGGGCAGGAGATGGCCCTGGCCTGGATGATTTGGAGATTTGGCAGCAGCCAAACAGGGAGTGGCAGAATCTATGTTAAATGAATAGATAAACAGGGAGTGACAGAGTCTATGTTAAATGAATAGATAAACTGAGCTTCTTGAATCAGGTCTACAGGGAGGTATTTCCATTCAACTGGAATTCATGACCTGGAATCCTCTACCCTAACCAATAAGTCTTTTTTTTTTTTTTTCCAAATAACTAAGCAGGTATCACTTCTCTCCCTTCCCTTCTTCAGGTCCTTGTGGGAGATTTGCTCCCACACAACCTCACAGCTGTCACGAGGTAGCAGATCCACGGGCAATGAGATGTCTTTTGCTCTTACCACCTTCTGTATCTTGCCCACTTGGTTGCAGGGGAGCGTTTTGTGTGTGTGTGTGTGTGTGTGTGTGTGTGTGTGTGTGTGTGTTTGTGTTGGGGGGGTACTTTCTGCCTTCTTGGCTGCAGTTGAGCATTGTGCAGGGGTAGCACTATCCCTTCTCTCCCTTCCCTTCAGGTCCTTGTGGGAGATTTGCTCCCACACAACCTGGCAGCTGTCACAAGATAGCATGTCCACAGGTAACATAATGTCTTTTGCTCTTACCACCTTCTGTATCTTGCCCACTTGGTTGCAGGGGAGCGTTGTGTGTGTGTGTGTTTGTGTTTGGGGGGTACTTCCTGCCTTCTTGGCTGCAGTTGAACGTTGTGCAGGGGTAGCACTTTATAGAGACTTTCTCTTGTTTTCCTATTTCCCAACATTAATATAGGTTCTGGGACATTCTTTAGAAATGTGCCCCTCTTTTTCACACAGATTACACTTCCATTCCTTTTTACACTCCTTGGCTGTATGCCCCTTTTCCTTGCACACAGCACAGACTTTGGGAAAACATGCTTATGGCAATCTAACACAATGACAGGTTAGAGCAGCACATCCAAATAATTCATATGCTAGTGCCCCTCAACGCCAACTCTTTTTTTAAGTCATAGTGAACCACTACATTGATTAAATTTTTACTTTCTCTTCACTCCCACAGCTGAGCTGTGCCTTTCTTTTCCATTTCCAATTATTCCTGTTTTTTTATTAACTTTAAATACTTGACAAACATCACCAAATAGGCCCCCAAAGCGTTCACTTAGAATTCACTCAGTTCACTCAGCTTTGCATTGAAGAGCTTTCTTGATGCAGGAGGTACATGAACCAACCAGAGGTAACACTATTCTAGACTTGGTCCTGGCCAAGGGGGATGACCTGGTGACCAGCTTAAAAATAGAATGTAGCCTGGGTGACAGTGGCCATGATATCATCATGTTCACTCTCTGTCACAGGCAGACAAATTAGATAGCAGGACTGAAGTTTGGGACTTCAAACATGCAAATTTCAACAAACTCAGGTCACTAGTAGGGAAAGGGCTGTGGGACCAGAGGCCAAAGGTGAAAGGAGTGCATGAAGAGTGGTCGTGCCTTAAAGACACAATCCTTGAAGCACAAAGGAAGTTGATCCTCACATGGAGGAAAGGTAACAAAAGGGCTGGGAAGCTCTCTGGGCTAAACAGGAATATCGTGGTCCTCTTAAGAAAGAATGAAGAGGTGTACAAACAATGGAAACTTGTGGCGTGCCCGAAGGAGGACTATTCAACAATGGCCCACGTTGGTAGGGAACAGATTTGAAGGACTAAGGCAGCAACTGAACTAAAATTAGCAATGGGGGTGAAGGACAACAAGAAGTTATTTAGGTATGTAGGGAACAGGAGGAAAACAAATGGGAGTGTGGGACTACTGCTCAACAACTCAGGACACCTGGTTACTGGCACTCACGAGAAAACTGAACTCCTGAATGACTACTTTGTTTCAGTCTTTCACCAGACCAAGGGCAAAAGCATGCTAGAATGGGTACAAAATGAGCAGGGTGGGAATGACTGCCCTCCTACTATTACTGTAGAACTGGTGTGTTATCATTTGAAAAATATAGACATATATAAGTCAGCAGGACCAGATGAACTTCATCTGAGGGTGCTGAAGGAGCTGGCCAGAGTCATCGCAGAACCTCTGGCAAAACTTTTCCAAAACTCATGGCACTCTAAAGAGGTTCCTGAGGACTGGAAGAGGGCCAATGTTGTGCCCATCTTCAAGAAAGGGAGGAGGGAGGACCTGGGTAACTATAGGCCAATCAGCCTAACTTCTATCTCAGGGAAGATCCTGGAAAAATTCATCAAGGGGTCTATATGTGACAGGCTTGCAGTAGGTAGGATTCTGAATGACAGCCAGCATGGCTTCATTGTGGGCAGGTCTTGTCATACCAACCTCATCTCCTTTTATGATCAGGTAACTCACCACCTGGATAAGGGAGAGGAGGTTGACATTGTATACCTTGACTTCCAAAAGGCTTTTGATCTGGTATCCCATGACATTCTCATGAGAAAATTGGAGGACTGTGGACTTAACCATGAGACAGTTAGGTGGGCAGGGAGATGGTTTAGGGGTAGGACCCAGAGACTTCTGATGAATGGATCTGTATCGTCTTGGCAAGAGGTGACCAGTGGTGCCCCACAGCGGTTGGTGCTTAGTCCAGTGCTTTTCACCATCTTTAGCAATGATTTGGATGCAGGTGTGAAGAGCTCACTTGGCCAAGTTTGTGGACAACACGAAGTTATGGGAAAAGGTGGTCGCACTTGAAGATAGATTGCAGATACAGACGGATTTAGACAGGCTATCAAGTTGGGTGGATCATAATCAAATGAAGTTCAGCATCGAGAAACATAAAGTGCTCCACCTGGGGACAACCCCCCCCCACCACCACACCTACAATCTTGACAATGCCAAACTGACCAGCACCACAAATGAAAGGTACTTGGGGGCAGCAATAGACCATGGTATGAATATTAGCCAGCAGTGCAATGCTGTAGCCAGCAGAGCAAATAATACCCTAGCATGCATCAATCAATGCATCTCCAGCAAAATTAGGGAAGTGATTCTTCCACTCCACTCAGCATTGGTGAGACTGCAGCTGGAGTACTCCATCCAGTAAAGGGCACTGCACTTCAACAAGGGCATGGTAAAGCTCAAGAGAGTCCAGAGAAGGGCCACCCATATGAGGAAAGGCTGGGGGACCTGGACTCTTTAGCCTGAAAAAGATGGCTGAGAGGGGACTTGATAGTGGCTTATGGGTACCTCAGGGGCATACATCAAGGACTTGGTGAACAAATGTTCACCAAGGCACCCTTGAGGAAAACCAAGAGTAATGGCCACAAACTCCTGGAAGACTATTTCAGGCTCAACATTAGGAAAAACTTACTCACAGCTAGGGTGTCCTGACTGTGGAATAAGTTCCCCTCAGAGGTGGTGCAATCACCTACCCTGGAAATCTTCAAGAGGAGACTGGATGGTCAACTTGCTGGGGTCACCTGACTTCCAGTTGTCTTTCTTGTGCAGAGGGGCTGTCCCAATTTGATTCAGCCAAATCTGAATCTGAAGATTCAATTCTAATTTGGAGAATGAGCGATTTGGCCATAGACACAGCTTTATATATTTTTCTATGTAGCTCGAGGTACCAGATGTGGCTCGTAAATGCTGACATGGTGGGGACGATGGAGCATCCCACAGGAGCTTGGGTGGGGGAGGGGGGTACCCCGCATGCTGTGTAGTAGACTCAGAAGTAGACTGGAAATACTTCTGGGTAGTACTTCTGGGTCTGCCGCCGAGTGCACGGGGAACCCCCTGCACTTCTGTGGGATGCTCCATCTCCCCACCATGTCAGCATTTATGAGCCACATCTGTTACCTTGAGATACATAGAAAAAAATATAAAGCTGTGTCTATGGCCAAATTGTTGAATCTCTCTGAACTGAATCGGAGGCTTCCAATTCAATATGGAGAGATTAATGGGACTCCTGTTTCAGTTCAGATTCAGAGATTTGGCTTCCGAATTGAGCCAAATCTCCTCTGAATCAAATTGGTGACTGAAGTTTCGTACAACCCTACCTTCCAGCCTCACAGTCTGTGAATCTATGAATTCCTCTGTCATCCCCCTCTCATCCTGTTGCATATGTTTAGTCTAGCCCCGCCTTTTGAGAGATGAAGCCAGGTTAGGTTGCCATACACCCCATCTGCATACAATATACTATTTTGGAGCATTCCAGGACTTGTGACAAGAATACACAGTTCCAGTCATGAGTGAGGGCTAATTAGTGCATAGATGCTTTGGGGGGCATATCTGGGGTACACACACTTACTGAGCAGTGCTAAGTTGTGGTATCACCATGGCTTGAAATGCTGTTGACTCTTATTTCAGTGAAGTATGTGATAAATCACAAGCCTTTGGCTTTGGACTAAGAGCATGCATAATTTGTACTACATACTTACCCGGCAGGGGAAACTCCATGGCCACTAAGGCAGCTTTCCAAGTTACTGGAGATAACCACTTTTCTGGCAAGAGGTAGTACCTGGGCAGAGGTAATATATAGTTAACCTCCCACTTTCATTTCCAGTGGGAAGATCTTGCCTTTATGCACACTTTATGGAAATGGGAGACTCCTCCCTAGCGTGCTCTTGCTGCCGTAGAGCTAAGGGCAAGTGAGACTCGGGGGGCATCCAACTCGGGGGGGGGGGGCAGCCGAACCCCAAATATCTGGTCTTGGGCCTGCACATAGGATGCCCACCAAATGATTTGGAAGCATGTGAAGCACCAGGTGGGAGTGAAGGACATTTGCCAGTAGTAGGGCCTCATATGGTTCTTAACTGACTCATGGATTTGAGATTGATTTGACTGATTTGACTCGGAACATGAAAAAATTTCCTTAAACAATATGGGTCAGTCTGCTAGCCTGGGGCTGCTCCTCACCTCAGTGAGCTACAAAAGGTCTGGCTGGGGCATGAGGTTGATTCAGTGTGGAGCTAGCTGACAGGCAATCCGAGCACTGAAGTACCCTTATGCCCCAACCAGGCCTTCTGCAGCATTTGTGTGTGTGCTGATATGAAGTAATAACCTCCACAGCGGGAGTACTTGTATTTACAAGTACTATCCTGCTGCAGAGTTAATTGATCTACTCCAGCCTAATAGGGGTGCACATGTAAACTCATAAGGTTTACTGCATGGTTAAATAGTCAACTGCATAGTAAAGGTCTCATGTAGATACGCCCAGTAGGTGCCAAAGTGCTGCTCAAAAGTGCTTTTATGGAGTACCTGTGTTAAAACTTACAGCAATTTCAAAAAAGTAACATGCGTTAATTCTGCATGAACTAAGTGTATGGGTATTATATGCAAATTACTACAACTGTTTTTATTTCAGGTTTTTTTCAAATTTGCTCTCCATTTCCATGTGCTCAGACAGCAGGTTCTGACAGTAAAGAGAAGGGGAAGGAGATGCCGAGGGAAAAAGATGGGGAGAACAGAGGGCAAAGGTGCTACCTGATCCCCCAGATTTATTTTCCCTGCTGTAGCAGTGGGAGGGGGACAAATTTAAAGGTAACCTCCAATAATTAGATTCTATAACTGGAAAATTAAAAAATATACTTTTTTCATATATAGAATATAATTTTTGGAGGATCATCTTATAAGTAGGATCATCCTCTGTTTCAGTAAATACAGCGTGTACCAAATGGTAGTTCATAAATAACTTAAAGAACATGCCTGAATTTTTTTATGGAGGAGGGAGGAGTCTCCCATTTCCTTAAAGAACATGCCTGAAATTTTTTGCATAAATTATCTATCTACAAAGTGCCATTTGAAAACTGAGTCAAAATTGGTTCATATTCTGATAATCTGATACACAATGGCAATTACTTCATCTAAATATATATATTAGTTTACAACTGTATTTTCAGTTTCCAGTTCTGTTTGCCTTTTGCTCCTGTTCCCTCATACAACAAAAGTACCTTCACAAATGACATCTGAAGACCTGCTACGTTAAACACTATAGGGCTGAAATTCATTCTCCCTTGTTAAATGGAATGTTACAAAAATCCTCCCCAGAGGGAATTGTCAATACATTTGAGTAGTTAAATCACAACTATCACTTCCACCCTGAAAAATCTCATTACTCCATGTTTAAGAGCCAAAATATCCAATGTCTGTCTTGAATTAATTCATTGTGTTTATTTATAGTTTGCAAAAAAATAATTTAATGGTAACTATAAATAATGTTCTAAGAGCTTTATGTTTTGCGTGGGTCATACATTGATTTGTTTTATTCTATGTGAATATGAAAATAAGACAAAATATGTTTATGTTAAAATGTTTGAATCATTTAACTGAATTAACTGATTTTTTAAAGCAACTACTTTAATCAGTTTTTTAGTGTTTTCCATATTTTCATACATTTCTCCATGTGTGGAAGTGTGAGATGTGAATGTCATGTATCATTTGCAGAAGACACTGATGCTGTAAATCTTATTTTTAGAAATATGTTTAATATAATCATTTTCTGAATATATTATAGACTATTATATGAGATCATGGGGGAGATTACACTGGTGTAAATGTAGAGTAACTTCACTGATTCCCAAAGAAAGTACTTAAAATATAACAATACACAACTTATTAAATTGAATACTTTATTAGCTATACAGGGTGCATCTACATGTCACCCTATGTCATCATAGTGACATGCTACTTTGCCATATGATGCGCTACAGCTAAGTAGCGATCATGTGAGTCTGCGCATGATCAGCAGCTACTTCACCATAGTGGTATGTTCCCTCATTTTAGCATGCCACTACGGTGAAGTAGTGGAGAAAACTAACCATGTGCCGTGCACACAGCACAGTACGGACAGTAGCTGTGCTGTGCTTTAGTGCTTCCAAAAGGAAGTACTAAAGTACGGCACTGTAACAAGGTCACCATAGGGCAATGTGTAGATGTGTCCACACCATAGGTTTAGGTAGCAGTTACTTTATAATTCCTGAAGACCTAAAGTTGCAGCATTTGATTCACCCAGGCTGGGTCACATGTAGAAAATTATTCCCACCTCGCCAGCAGAGACAGAGTACAAGTGAAATGACACATTCATTACTACATATTTGTATAGAGCTTACAATGTCCTTGGTGCCTTATGGATAAGTATGAACACAAAGGGCACTTGCCCAAAGTTCCTACAATGTAGGTAGGTGACATAAATATCAGGGGTGGAGTGGGAAGAGTGCAATCAGGTAGTCTGAACAGTGAAGTTTAGTTGACTTTTTAGTGGTTCCACGATTTTTGTTTGGATTTTTTTTTATTTTAAAGGAGTAAAGATTTTCAGTCGTCAAGTGATAACACTCGCCTGAGGAGAGGACTAAGGAGAAAAGGCGTTTTGGAAGAAGTGAGTTTTGAGGAGGGGCTTAAAGGAGAAGAGGGGTGAAAGCATGGCAGACATGGGCAGGGAGGCGGGGCGGGGGCTTTGTTTTTATTGTTATAATTTCTGGGGGGTTTTGTTGTTGTTTTTTTGGGGAGATGTCCCCCCAAATATAAATGTAGCTTATGTTTATTTAAAGAATCAACAGAATTATTATAACAAGCCTCATAGTTAAATATAAAAGAAAATGAAATTTCTTTGAATATGTAAAACCAGTAAGGTAACTGTATTATCTTTAGATCTGATTTACTTCAACTGTAATGGATTTCTTTGATTCCCAGTAACAAACATTTTTCCTCACTTGATTAAAGTTCTTGTTTTCTTTTCACTTAGCTCTGCACTAGTATAATAGTGGATTTCAGTGCAGCTACTATATATTTACACCGGTATGAATGAGAGGAGAATCAGGCCCATTTTACCTACAGTTGGCATGCATACCTGTGGTTGTAAATCTTCTGTCTTGTATTACCTCTTTGTTTAACATAACAAGGGAGATCACATCATTTTGTTTGGTCTCTAGAGGATTCATATGCATTTTATATTTTTATTGAGAGATCAATGAGATCAGTTTATATCATCATGATAAACTTTGTGACACCTTGATTTTTTTTTCTATTATAATTCTTTAGGCCTTGCAACACAATCATTTTAGGCAGCTTCTGGAGCTCCTAGCCCCTGAATTATCCCCACATTGACACCTGAAACTAGTTTAAAGCACAATTTAGGTAGCTTAAAGCTATACCACTCCAGGGCAGGTTTATCTTTGATCTGTGTTACCCAGCTTGTGTTCCATTATTGTGTGGCTACATCCCACAGATGAGCTGCCCAAGTTGCAGTCCTCCAGTATCCCAGGATGCAGTGTCCCCTTCTCCACCCTCCTGTTCTGCATGGACAAACTTTTTACACTCTAAACTGTATTGCCCAGGGGGTGGTTCTGGCACCAAACTAACTTCTCCTCCCACCTCTGCCACCTTCATAGTTTCGTAGTTGGTAGGGCTGGAAAGGACCTAAGCAGATCATCAAGTCCAACCCCCTGCCATGGGCAGGAAAGGATGCTGGGGTCAAACGACCCCAGCTAGGTGACTGTCTAGCCTCCTTTTGAAGACCCCCAGGGTAGGGGCGAGCACCACCTCCCTTGGAAGTTGGTTCCAGTTCCTAACCATCCTGACCATGAAGTAGCACCTCCTGATGTATAGCCTGAATCTACTCTCAGTCAGCTTATGGCCGTTATTCCTTGTAACCCCCAGTAGTGCTCGAGGTAACAGGGACTCTCCCATTGCCTGCTGGTCCCCTTTGGCAAGTTTGTAGGCAGCCACTAGATCCCCTCTCAGCCTTTTTTTGTGGAGGCTGAACAGGTTCAGGTCCCATAGCCTTTCCTCATAGGGCCTACACTGTTGCCCCCTGATCATGCGAGTGGCCTTCCTCCTGATCCTCTTGATGCTATCCACATCCAACCTTTCTACTCCCAGGGGTGCAACCCTTTGCAAACAGCCTGCAGAGCACAATCCAACTGCCCAAGTTTCACAGCATGGACATTTCAAGGAGGAAGTCAGGAGTGGGGAAGAGTGGGAGGCCAGATCAGGTCCTCACGAGCTGGGGCTTCTTTCTTACAGCAGGGTCAGTACCTCCCTCGAAAGCACCTTCCCTCACTGCTCCCAGTCACCCCAGGAAGCATGACTACCCCCCCCCACACACACACACTCCAAATCACAATCTATTAAAACATGAGACCACCTTTAATTTACTTTGTCTTTATTTCTTTTAAAATTATATATTTTTTTACTTCTTTTTATTTTATCCTTCAGTGGCTGACTTCCTTCTTTTCACCACCTTTCCCAGACCCCCATTTCCTTTCCACCTCCCATTTCATTACCCACCCACATTCCATTAACTCTCTGCCTCCCAGCTTCAAGTTTCTGCCCCTCCACCCCCAACTCATCTCTGTAACACCCCCCACCTCCACTAGAGCAGAGATAGAAGCCTTTCCTTGTTCACCATCCCTCTAGTGGCAACTTACAACTATACCTCTTAGGCCCCTGCTTGCCAGCACTTTAGTGCCAAGTCACAGGTGAGGGAAACTCAGAGAAAGTTTTTAGCCTTAAGGTGTGACTGCGCCAAATGTGAGCTAGCTCTAATGTCAATCAACATCTGAGAACCTTGTTACAAGTGCTACATGTAACAAGGCCATTAGTGTACAGCAGAAAATGTCTTAAATTCTTCATAACTGGCACAAAGGGAGTGGTAGGTTTATTGGACAGTATAAATGAAATGTTGGAAGAAGCAGCCTTATTATATAATAAGACAAGGATCCTTACTCATACAGAATGAATGATAAAGCTGAATGTGTATAATTTGGAACATGATTTGAAAGCATTCCCTTTAAAACATACATGTAAATAATTTTTTGTTCCTTGTATTTTCCCCATGCCAGCTAATTTGACCAATGTATGATGTCTATGATGGCCTTTCTTTATACATGGGGTGCTGAACTCACTTGAGAGCTTCAGTAGCCCAGTAAAATCTGAATTCAAAATTACACATCTGTAGGTTTTACTGAGAATACAGATACACATGTACTAGAAACCTTTGAAAATCATCTAAACAAGTTTTTCTATACCTAATAATCTTAAAGTTTTAGTCTTAAGGTCCCTCATAATATGTAAAATAAGTGTTGTGCATCCAATTGGAAAGCTGTATTTTTTTCTCCCATTTGGATGAAGCTCACACAAATTTATCAGATTATAATTATTTAAATCTGTTATTTCTCAGTTTGAGTCTAAGGGGTGAGCCCAAATCCATATGGAAATTTCATAGTTTTGAATAAAGAGGGACATTTCTCGGCAGGTTAATTGTTAAAAAAATTATTGGTGGATCTTTCACCAAAGAGGCTTAGAAAGGTAGAAGTGGTTCCACAGGAAATGGATTTTTGAATGGAGTACAAGTGAGGTTGTTTAAAGTTCAAGAATAAACCCACAGAAGCCATTGGGAACTGTGAAGCATAGAGATATGATATGCTTTCTTTCATTGATCACTTGGGAGAAAGTAAGATGAGTTCTGTGCTGATTATAGATTCTTCTATAATTTTGTGAAAGACCAGAGGCAGATAGGATTTCAATAATCTAGCTGGGATAAGTGCCTGAGATACTGTTGCCTGCCATTTATCAAAGAGGAATGAATGGGACCTTCTTTCTGAACTGTAGAATAATGTACTTTCAGGGATGCATTAATTGATTCTCAGAGGCCATTAACAAGTTTGCATGACCATGAATGCTAACACTTGTTTGAAGGTGATGGAGCAGTACTTAACCACTCAGTAAGACCATCATGGCCTTTCCTAGGTTTAATGTAAGCCATATGCTCCATTTTTTTTTTCTAGGCATTATGACAATTGTAAAATAACAGTATGTGAACGGAGGGAAAAGATCCATAAATCCATATATTGTCATCATATTTTTAAATGGCAGCCTATGTTGTCTCTTTGAATACTGCAAGTCAGTTGGTGACCTGAGCTGATCAGATAGTTAGTGGCATACATGGCAGGGTTCCTAGAGAGGAAAAGCAGCTGCCTTTTGTGATATTTGGGGACAAAAAGGAAAGGAATCAATGTTGCCAGTATACCATTTTCAACACATTCCTTTTAGTGGGTTCAGCATCTTATGATTAACAGTACCAAAGGGACTGACACATTGAGAAATATAAGCATCTGTGTCTACCTCTGTCTGCTGTGTCTGGCTGTTTCAGTTTTATGCCATTATCTGAAGTCAGAGTGGGAGGATCCAGGGTAAAAAACAGAGTAAATATTGCTTGAGTCATGTCAGTGTAAATTTCTTAATAATATTCTCTAGGAAAGAAAGAGTTGAGACTGTGTGGAAGCTATTGAGATCTTTTGCTTTAGGCATTAGTTGCTTGAAGACTGGCAGACCATTATACTTTTTAAGATGTAGGACAGGGAACCATCCCTGGGAGTGGCATCACCCTGCCAGAAGGGACATGGCTGTAAATCGTAGATGTTAACAGACTTTTTTTCTGAATCTCCATCTTTGGGATAGCACAAGCTCCACAGCATTAGAATTCTTGGGAAGCAGATAAACTCTGAAGATAATTCAGCATAAACAAGAAAACACAGGAGCACTTGCTTTGCAGCATGTGGGCATTTTTTATGATCATACAGAAAAGCAAGGTAAGGTAAGCCAAGAGGAACAAATGAAAAATCCCTATCCTAGGAAGCAATGTAGTTTTCAGAGTGGGTGTAGAATTGTGCTTTTCAAGAATGTGTTGTTCTCCCTTGCCACCCTCTGTTTCTAGCTTGCTTTCTTATACCACTTCTTCAGGCTTCCTGTATAAGAGTGGTGGCAGGAATCAATTCATTATGTTCTGAAGCACAGGAAATGCACTGCATTTTATTCTACTAGTCCATTACTGATGCTGAGGGAGCAGGTTGGTTCATTTAAATGTTTGTGTTTTAGGGGCTGTCTCTGATGCATTTGTGGTAGAATAAAAGGAGTATAATCCTTGTCTGC
Source organism: Alligator mississippiensis (assembly GCF_030867095.1). Classification (NCBI taxonomy): domain Eukaryota; kingdom Metazoa; phylum Chordata; order Crocodylia; family Alligatoridae; genus Alligator; species Alligator mississippiensis. The sequence continues at coordinate 33,938,646 of NC_081836.1, forward strand.
AATATCTTGTTTTTCCTTGGTGTCTGGTGGGATGAATAAATGCAAGTTTGTATTATTATACAGCTGAGTTAGACATGCATTGAGTGTCAGGTGTGAGATGTATGAGTTAATGGCTTTGTTTATGTTTAATTATAAAGAGTTTGACACAATTTGGGTGATTTCCATAAAGTTTTCTATGTTTAGTTTTAGACAGGATCCATGTCCTGTAATAGCTATCCATATATTCATCTTATTCCTAGAAACCACCAAGTCTTTTGATCTAATCGTGGCTGAATTCATTAGGTGCAGTTGTTTGAAAAAAAACACATTTCAAATACAAGATTCATTTGAGTTTTAACCTTAACTATTAGATGTGCTAGTTGATCAGTGGATTGAATGCTTTAAGTTAAAAAAATGTATTTTGAAATATTTCCTTTAAAAATACAGGGAGGCAAGGATAAAAACAGATTCCTTTTATGAAACTGGGTGATTTAATTTCCTGTCTCTCAACTCCATAAAAAAGAGAAATCCACTCTCAAGTTCAGTAAGTGCAAAGTGCTGAATGTATTGAGTATGCATTGTAAAGATTTCTTTATTCTGAGATGGTTTTGAGATGGGAAGCATAACCTTGTGAAGTAAATAAGTTTCTAATGTCAACATCTCATTGCAAAGGCCCACTTAGATTCTACAATATGGTAGTGCAAAAGTTCAGCGTGGATTGATTTAAACCGTTTTACCCACAGCATTCTAAACAATGCAGATCCCATTGCAAATAATCAAACTGAGTCTTCAGAGTGTGATGAAAGGTTAACATATTAATCTTGCTGTACATGGTGTGCATGTGTGTGCACGTACAAGTGAGTGTGTATGTATATAGGTTATATCCTAGTTTGCTCCAAAACGTAGAAGGGTGGTTAGATGACCTTAGAGAACTGAGTCAATACAGCAAATAGTTAACTCAGAAGTGAGTTTCTGTGAATTAAAACTGTTATTACTACTGCTTTCTGATTTGAAGATTAGGTACTCAGTGTAATAGACAAAACTGTTTGTAAAGTGGACTGTATAGTACTTCCTGGCCCCAGTCACTTGACTTTAGTCAGGCTTAAATGAGGATATTTACTTTTCCCGTTAGTTAAAATACATAAATGAAGATGTCAAGAATGGAATTGCAGAATTGCCCTGAAAGATAAAGAGATTTTTCTGCATCTCATTGCAAATCTTCAGAAGGGCACTTCATGCCCAAAAGCTTGTCTAACGTCTCTCGCCAGTAAGCTGGTCCAGTAAAAGATATTGCTAAAAAGCCCTTGCTTAATTGAAAATATGTGCATATTTACTTTCCCTGAGCCCTGGTGGCTTTTTGATTACGTGGCTGATACTTTTTCCAAAAACAGTAACTCTCAAAATGGCTTATTCAGTTAGTAAGATACTTTATTCTTCCTGCATATGAGTTGCCCCCATGTTCTCAGTTCAGTTTGAGGAAATACATTTTTTCTTTGAATATATGTTGGTACCTACAGATAAAATCTTTGAACTATTATTCTCTTTACAGAATTCCACAGACAATCAAATAACCAAGGAAAGGATCCAAAGTTCTTTTGAGTATTTTAGTAAAAGTACTAAAATAAAGAAATGGTAATGCAAGAGTGATCTGCCACGTACAATGGGAAATCTTTGCCTCTCTCTAAAAATAAAGAAAAGTATCCTGTGTACCAAAGATAATTTTGCCCAAGGCTTATAATATTGCAGTCTTGAACCTAAAATCACATGTTACAAACCAGGACAAATATTTTTAGTTACATAGAAACTCTTCTCAGACTTTAACAAAGACAGGCTCATATTAAAAGGACAGATTTGAATTTCAGTTCTGGATTCAAATTTTACAATATGTAGATGCAATTAGCCCTAAATCTAATTTTCTATTTTCCATTTTTTGTGGGATGTGAGGAAGGAGAAAGTGGGTGGTTTAATGGGAATTGTCTGACATCTTTTGTTTTATTTTCTTGGAAGATGCAAGTTTGTTAAATCCAAAAGAATTCACTATTGCTTTTGATTGACTTCAAGTTAAACACAGGCAGGGTTCCAGCCTGCTAGGGGGAGTGGGAGGAGGTTGGTCAGTCAGGGGATGCCATGTGCATGTACATGCACATGACCACCAGACAGCCTAGAGAGCAGCTCTTGCACCAAGTAAGTCTGTTGGAAGAAGGTGGGGAATTGAGGCTCCCATAGGGAGGGGAGGGAGGTAGTTGGGCAAGGCTAGGGCTGGGCCTGGAGCTGCTGCCTGGCTGGGTAGTTCATGGGGTTTGGGGCCTAGGGCCACATGTGTGGCCATAAGGCCCTGGCAGGGAGTGGGACAGAACCACATGGGGCTCATCTGGGGAGATTGGGGAGGTGGAGTTGGCTTCCTGCCACTTCGTGCACTCCTGTGGGGGCAGGGGAGACCCATGCCCCCCAGATATGTGCGCAGGGCAGGGGTGGATGCTTGGGCTCCCTGCTCTGTTGCCCTCCTCTGGGGCCTCCATAGCCCAGAGGGAAGGACACAGCATGACAGGGCAGAGCAGGGCCAGGTGGGGAAGCTCACTGCCCCTGCTGCAAGCCACACGCTGCACCCCAGAGCAGCAAGGGGCACAACCCTGAACTGTCACACCCACTGCTGCCAGACTAGCAGGGCCTGCATCACCAGGGCACTATGGGACTTGTAGCAGCAGTGACAAGCTTCCCCACCCAGCCCTGCTCTGTCCTGCCACACCGGGTCCCACCCACTAGGCCACAGAGGCCCTGGGGGAAGGCAGAAGAACGGGGAGCCTGAGCCCACAGCAGGAAGCCCACACTCACTCCCCCACCATGGGCTCAGCTCTGGCTGTGCTTGCACCAGGGAGGGGAAGCTGGGCTCCCTGCTTGGGTCACAGCAACCACCGTGTCCCATGGGCAGCAGCTGGAGCTTAGGTGGTGCTGTGGTGGGCAAGGTGATGAAGACACGGATCCCTTATCCCATAGCCCTGGCTTCTGAGGGCCCCTCCAGCAGGGCTGAGGGGTGGCGGGGGGCTGTGGGTAGGAAGTGAGGGGCTCCAGAGGGCTGTGAGGGTGATTAGGGAGCACTAGCAGGGCCAGGGGCTATGGGTGAGTGTGGCACCAGCAGGGGGGCTTGAGGGCTGTGGCTTGGGAGTCAGGGGCCTGTACCTGCATCCTGGTGAGCTAAGGGGGCACAGGGAGCTCTTATTTTCCATGATAACTAAGATCAAATACCAAAATTTATAGGTATTTACAATTTATTTGACTATAGTGATTGAGGCACTGGTAGGCTTCCAAATTGCTTTAAAATTGTAAATATATCAATAAAATATTACATTCAATTGATACCTGTATATATACAGGTGTTTCGTTTTAATTGTAGATTTTGGGGGTTTTGTCAGAGAATATGTAATTTTTTTTTTTTTTTTATCAGGGAAAACCAGGATCCTTGGTGAATAATTTGGTGTGTATTCTGTCAATTTTGAAGAGTAGCACTATAAATAGCATTCTGGGTGTCCGTAACATTACTGATGCTTGCTCTCCCTTTCTGTTCAAAATGTTATGTCTCTTCTGATTCCTGTATAGCACTGTGTGGCATTATCAACGTAGTATTTTTCTCTCTTTTCCCGGCATAAAGCTCTTTTAAGACTGCTTGATGTTTGCCCTTCTGCCCAGAGGTCTATTCTGTAGTGACCTCACGAATCACTGCAAGTTATGTTGTAATATTCTACCAGTTTATTCTAAGCATGTTTCCCTTTATTCCTTTGTATATAGTTTTTTACTATTTGTACTAGTTTTTTAGCTAATTCATTTGAAATTTTGTAATTATATGACCACTCATTATATCTGTGCCGTTCTTGGTATGCTTTCTATAATACTGCTTTCTGTGGTTTACACTCTGCTTCTATATTGACTAGTTTCTGCCCAGAAGCATGGTCATGAAGCTGTTTTCAACTTATGAAAAGCTGATAGCATTCCTTTTTCAGTATGATAGGTTTATTGTATTTTGGGCAATGATTTGGAAGCATAAAGCACTGTGCAGTCATACTGCAGAACAAGTCCCTGATCCATGCAAGTTGTCACTGAGATCTTGGGCTCTTTTTAACCTGAAAATATTTCAGAGCCAGTGCTTCTATGAGATGAGATTTTGAATTTATTATTTTTCAGTTCCCAAAAGTGTTCTCTTGCTAGTCAGTTCAGAGCCCTTCTGTGTTTTCCTCCTTGGCACTTTAGAATATTATAGAGTTCATAATTATGTTAATATTTTTGTCCCAAATTTGCCAATTTACTTGTACCCCCTCTAGGTCCTGGGAGCTCTGGGACATAATGTTTTGATATAACTTGGATAATATGGCAATCCCAAAGGGAAAAAATACATCTACCAGGTTCCATGACATTTGTCATCCTCGAAGCATAAATGTTTTTGTGTCCAGGATTGAAAATATTTCTGCATTTTGAATTATGGATATGATTTATCTTAATGTTTTCCTTGGAATAGCCCTTATACATTATATTTTCATTCAAATATCTGAATCTTTATAAACCCTTAACTTTTTTGGTCTCCGTGCACTGGTCAAACTCTTAGCCAGTTCAGTTAGTGCCTGTTTTCTCAATAATATCTAATTAAACTATATGGTTAAGTTCAACTTCTACTTTATTTCTTAGGGCTAGTGGTGTTTTATGTGCTGTGTACATTTCTTGCATCTGGGCTCTATAAGACCCAATCTATTAAATATGTTTTCTAAGTCTTTAAAAATATTTTTTACCTTCAGGTCAGTAGGCAACTTAGACATCCATTTGAACCCCTGCATTTGAATACTATTCTTCAACTGAAGAACATATGGGACTCCATATTCCCTGTTTTGAAACTCCACTGAATAGTATCTGTCCTCACATAATGTAGTTTGTCTTCTTGAAATGAGGTAGTTTATTCTAACATTGAGTAGTTACTAATTATATTCAAGTCAAGTGCATTATTGTCCAGTTCTAATACCCATTTTGAAATTTGCCACTTATATCTAGTTCCTGTAAGCTGTCTGTTTTAGAGCCTTGTCTTATTTATCTTCTAAGAAACCCAGGGAACTGTTTCTAAACCATCATCCACAGATCTTTTCCTCTTAGGCTGTTTGTACATGTGATGGGGGTTTAGGCCCCTAAATGTAAATGATGGCTTTTTTAAAAACCCTCTGTTTCAGTTTATGGGCTTGTGTCACCATTATGGTGAGGGGCTCGATCCTTTTATTTTTTTCTTTCTCTGCAGAGCCTGCCCCCCTCTCCTGCAGTAGGGGGAAGAGCTGCCAGTGAGCTGAGTGTTCCCTGAGCTGTGGGGCACCCTGCTCTTTACCTCTGTGGCAGCAGTGGTACCCCCAGAGCTGCCTGAGTGGGCTGCTAGTAGGTGGGTGCTGCTAGCTTGCAGGCAGCACCCACCAGATTCAACTCTTCCCTAAGACTGTGTGGGGAGTAGTGCCCAGCGGGTTTCCAGTGTATGGGCTCAAGGAAGAGTTTGATCTGGGGCAGCACCCACGTAACTAGCACCCTGCTTGGGTGGCCCCAGGGGCTGCTGCCACCACAGAAGGAAAGACCAGCCCTCCCATCCCTCCCCCCTGCGAAGCTCAGGGGCTGCACAGCTTGGCAACAGCTCGCACGGACAGGCTTCACTGGGGGGAGTGTCAAGGGGCCTGATCTTTTCTTTTTTCCTCCATGGAGCCTGTCAACCTATCCCATGGCTATGGGGTGAGCTGCTGGTGGGCCCTGACCTGTGGTGAGCCACAGACCTTGCCTCCACAGCAGCAGCAACCCCCTGGGGCCACCTGGGAAGGCAGCTAGTGGATGGGTGCTTCCCCAGCTCACAGGCAGCACCCAGCCTGATCCAACTGTTCCCTAAGCCTGAGATGGGGCAGCACCCACCCGCTAGCAGGGCACCCAGGTGGCCCCAAGGGGCACTTCCTCCACAGAAGGAAGGACTTGGGTCCACTGCAGCTCAGGGGCTGCTCGGTCCACTGGCAGCTCACTCCTCAGCTGCAGAAGATGCAGGTAGGCTCCATGAAATTTTTTAAAAAGAGGATCGGGCCCCTCACTGCTTCTGTCTTCAGGCCACTTCTCCCATAATGGTGGTGATGGGGTACTGTCAAAGGCTGCAATGTTACAAATAACTATGTTGCAAAGGAAAGTATATGCAGATGTGGTTTAATTTGCAATGTAACAAACTCATTTAAATTGTAAGAAAACCCTGCACCTGTACAGTGTGACACAATTAAACTACAAAAACAGCTAATTTTCATCACATACAAGCACCCTTAATGCTTTTCCTTTCGTGCTTCTTTGTAATAAAAGCTGAACATGACATGCCTTTGCAAAATATATATGTATGACCCTGCACCTTTTATACTGAATGTTTTTCATTCTTTCTATATTTACTGTAGACAAATCTAGTCTCTGATACTCATTTTTCAAGTATTTAGGTATTAATTTTAATGAAATACACTTTAACTCTTTCAGCATTTTCTAGAATTTCCTTTTGTGAAATAACATCCAGTGTTCTTTGCAGTGTAAAGTCCATCTCTTGCAATAGCCTTACTTTGACTTTCTGACATGTTTTGAGTAATGTGGAAACTAAACTACATGCCGATGTGGTTTACTTTGCAATGTAGCAAACTCATTTAAATCATTAAAAACCCCTAAACGTATACAGCATGATGCAACCAAGTGATTCAGGTATCCACATTTCCTCCGTTTTCCCCAGATATTTTCCTTACTCCAACATCATATAAGAAAGGCATAACATAACCGAGAGAGAATTTTTTTTTTTCAGTCCTCGGGTAAGAGATTAATATTTTTCTGTCATATTCATAGTGGGATCCATACCCATTGACTCCAGTGGCAAATTTGTTGGAAGGAGAAATAAAAAGAGAGGAGGTGAGAGAAGGAGGGATATGAGAAAAAAAAAATTAAGATTAATACTATGTATACTTAGCACAGTTATGAAGAAATGCTATATTTTTATGGGATACATTCTACCTTTGTGAGTCATTCCTGGAGCAGTTAAGAGTATTGGATACATAAGGTGGATACATAACTAGATAGATCATCATACCCAATGTGTCCAGTATCAATGACTCAACCTTGGCTAGTTCAGAGGAGGTATCAAGTGGGGTTCCCCAGTGTTTGTTCTTGGTATTGTTTAACTTTTTCATTTATGGTTTGGACAGTGGGATTGAGTGCATGAGTAGCAAATTTGTGGATGACACCAACTTGGCTGGAGTTGCAGACATGATGGAAATGACTAGGATCCTAAATGATCTGTATAAACTGGAGAAATGGTCTGTAATCAACCAAATGAAATTCAACAAGGACAAGTGCAAAGTCCTACACATACAACAAAAAAACCTGCATGCACAAATACAGACTAGGGAATGAGTGGCTAGGCTACAGTATGAAGAGAAGGACATGGGGGTTACAGAAGAGCATAAGCACTTGTTGCAAAACAAGCCAATGGCATACTGTTATGGGTTAAAAAAGAATCATAGAAAATTAAGGTTAGAAGGGACCTTAGGATGTCATCTAGTCCACCCCCTGCTCAAAGCAGGACCATCTAAATTATCCCAGCCAGGCCTTTGGCAAGCTGGGTCTTAAAAACCTCCAAAGATGGAGGTTCCACCACCTCACTGGGTAACCTGTTCCAGTGTTTCACTACCTTACTAGTGACAAAGTTTTTTTCCTAATATCCAACCTAAGCCTCCCTTTCTGCAATTTGAGGCCATTGCTCCTTGTTCTGTCATCTGCCACCACTGAGAACAGTCTAGCTCCACCCTGTTTGGAATCACTCTTCAAGTAGTTGAAGACTGCTATTAAATTCCTCCTCATGTTTCTCTTTGCAGACTAAATAAGCCCAGTTCCCTCAGCCTTTCTTCAGAAGTCATATGCCTCAGCCCCCCAAACCATTTTTGTTGCTCTTTGCTGGACTCTCTCCAATGTGTCCACCTCCTTTCTATAGTGGGGGTGGAAAACTGAACACTATACTCCAGATGTGGCCTCACCAGTGCACAATAGGGGGGAATAATTACTTCTCTCAATCTGCTGGCAGTGCTTCTACTAATGCAGCCCAGTATGTTGTTACCCTTCTTGGCAACAAGGGCACACTGTTGAATTCTATTAAGTTTCCGGATCCTTTTCTGTAGAGCTTTTGCTTAGAGATTTGATCTCAAGCCTGTAGCGGTGCATGGGATTGTTCTGTCCTAAGTGCAGGACTTTGCACTTGTCCTTGTTGAACCTCATAAGTTACCTTTTGGCCCAATCATCCAATTTGTTTAGGTCAAGATATTGAGCAAAACCAGTCCCTGGAGTGGGCTCAGGGGTGCTCCATTAGATACTAGCTGCCAACTGGACCGTGAGCCATTGACTGCTACCCATTGAGCCAGGTGATTCAGCCAGTTTTCTATCCACCTTACAGTCAGTTCATCCAGCCCATACTTCCACAGTTTGTGTGCAAGAATTCTGTGGGAGACCATATCAAAAGCCTTGCTGAAGTCAAGGTATAACATGTCCATTGCCTTCCCCGCATCCACAGAGCCACTTGTCTCATAATAGAAGGCAATCAATTTGGTCAGGTATGACTTGTTCTTGGTGAATCCATGCTGACTGTTCCTGACCACTTTCTTCTCCTCCAAGTTCTTAGAACTGGATTCCTTGTGGACCTGCTTCATGATTTTTCCAGGGACTGAGGTGAGAGTGACTGGTCTATACTTCCCTGGGTCCTCCTTTTCCTCTTTCTTAAGTATGGGCACTATATATATATGCTGTTTTCCAATCATCTGGGATTGAAAGTTCACTTGTAACTCAAGGGAAGCAAGTGTTACTTCTGTTCTGTTCATTTTGGTCTAATCTGGATTTAACTTGAAATTTTTGTACAGCTATCTTGTATAAAAGAATTCATTTACATTGTGCAGTGTTTTGTAAGTAACCATCTCACATAAAAAGTTAATTAATCAGGGCTGTGTCAATTTCCTTGTGCCATGTCAATTTGCAGCAAGGTAATTAATCACTAATCGCCCAGCGTGCAGCAAACTGAGGGACAATCCATGCGTCATTTATTGTATTTTTTTTCTGAAATAAATGACACGCACAGCCATGAAGAAACGCATCTTGCCTTTCATAATATTTTTATCGACACTTTTGCATGTTGTAATAGACTGCAGCAACAAGCTGCTGTAGTTCAATGGAATATGAATATTAAAGAAACAAATGAGTGCAGATTTATAGGCCATTGCTTTTCTGTTTTGTCAGTTTTGAGATTACACCAAGCAAATGAACAGTGAAAAATTACTCTTCCATGTGGAGAATGGTGATTAGACTTGTACATTAATTAGAGATTTTTGTTTTCCTTTTCAATGCATTTGAAATGAGAATGTCCTGTAAGAAACTGTTTGTCCTAAATGCAGATTTATTCATTCCTAAACAACAGCGTTTAATATTGACATGTATTTTGGCACAATGGTAAGGAAATTATTGGTTCACTAATCCCAAGTATGTGTATCAGGAATAAATATACTGTGACTGGAAGAAATAGGGGGGCCAAATCCTGCATCTGTTTGGTACCAATGGCAAAACTTCTTTTGATTAGAATAGATTCAGAATTGTATTTAGAGGTAATGTTCCCACAGAATTAAAATAATTTATGTGAATTAAGAGTATTTTCAGATTGATAGTTTTCAATAATCCTGATTTTTTTTAATGTTCTGACTAAAAATTATCTAAAATAAATATTTAAAATACCTTCTTTTAAGAGCTATATGATGGAGCTTAAATTTAAGCTCCAGCACACTTTGGACTGCATATTTAAATGGAAAGATCTAGGGCATGGTTTGTAATGTGCTATTTATAATTCTATTTCTTATCGAAATGCAAGGTTTATTGGAAAATATATTTATTTGCTATTTTTTCCATTTAAATAAGTATTAATTCAACTGAATATTCACAAGACAGTGTACATTATCATCATAATGCCCTCATTCTGTTCCTAAAAATTTCAGTCACCCTCATACAGATTATGCTATTCATTGCTCCCCAGCATGTTACCTATTATACCTCTTTGTTTTTAATTTATTGTCCAGCACTTCTGATGAATTTCCTCAACAGGGATCCTCCTAAGCCATGGTGCTAATGTAAATGTGTCCATTCCTTTTTTAATAGTTAAAATATCTTATAATAAATTAACCATAGAATGATTCAACCAAGACCTAGTATTAACAGTCTTTATCCTAAAACATGTGGAGGATGTTAATGGGAGTTAACTTAGTAGTTGCTATGGAGGGGGAGAAGAGATTTTCATTCATCTATTTTGATGGCATACCTTTCTTCAGGCATATGGCATTCTCATACAAATTCAAACTAGAGCACAAAAGCAAAGAATAATTGCCCATTAAAGTGGTTGTATATTTTTATGGGCCTGATACAGAATCTGCCCCCCTGTTGGTTTTTGCATCTGCTACTTTTCTGACTATCCTAAAGCTCTAAAACTTTAATACACAGTTTATAACCCTGGTTTGTGTTCTTCCTCTTGGGATCTTTGAGGCTTGAGAGATGTTGTGCAGCTAGGTTTTATTTTCCAGTGTAGATGTTGATATTCAGTGTCTAGAAAGCATGCCAGGCAACTGTGGAGCTCATTTAATACAAAAATGTAAACAATGGTAGAGCTAATTTGATACAAAAATGAATAAGAATAATAGATATGTCATATCTTTTGGGGAAAATCAAAGTTTGATTAAATTTCAGCTGTGAACATCATAATGGTAAATTCTTCTCATTGTTCTCATGCTCAGATTTGGTTCCCACATCTGATTAGTTCATCTAAATTCTACCCATACATAAGTATAAATTCTTTAGGCCCCTAAGCCTTTTTAAAATAAAAAAAAGCTGTGGAACTTGCACCCAAATTCTTGTGTGTTATGCAGCAAATTTTTGTGGTTGAACATCTTGGAAGTATTTTCTTTGTATAGGAAAAGTCTTTAAGTAGATATACTTTTTTATTATTATTTCATGTTATTTTTTGGTCTGTCAATGAGACACACTGTAAGAATTGCTTGTACTGTGATAGTCTGGAAAGATATAATACAACCTGTTATTGCTTATGGGCTAAATTCAATTTTCATTGCAATGATACAAGCTTTTTTCTACTTTGATTCATGTTAAATAGATATGGCAAATAAGTTTTAAGGGAGAGTCTTTCCAGCATATTGAAACTAATATTTATTCTCTTTTAAAGCTATGGCATTAAATTATTTATACACTTTTTGAAGATTTCCACATTAAAGCCAACATACATACTTTCCAAGTATGATTAGAAAGTATTTATACCTTACTTGAGCTTTCAGCTAATTCTGGCATTCCTACCAGTTGTTTCATGGAAAGATATCAAGAAGGTGATAACAAGGTCGCTTTCATTCATCTTGCAGTCACAGATTTATTGAATCGCTATATATCATAAGCTGTGGTGAGATATTCTAGGCTAGGTACAGACGTTATACATAATGCATTAAGTACACAGAAAAGGCTTTAAAGCTGTAGCAGAACAGATGTTCACAGCACTTAGAGTACTTTAAAAATGGCAGAATCTGCTCTAAGCTAACCCTTGATGGAAGTGCTTTAAGTTCGAGCATTTTTTTGAACATCTGTACCATATCCATTGTGCTTCAATGTAGGTTGTATTCTGCCTCCATTCAAGGGGCCCCTCACTGGGCGGCTTGCTAGCCTTAGTTGGTGTTCACCTTCTGCATGTGAGCACCAGCCCAAACCTGTCCTTCCCTGGGCTGTCACACAGAGGAAACATAAAAGGCTCTGTCTTCTCCATGCACACCCAGGCCAGGGGTTGAGGGACCAGAGCCTCTCTGCTGCATGGATCCTCTTCCCCAAGCTTGCAGGCTCAGGCCTGGGTGGGGGTGGGCAAACGAGCAAGGAATACAGGCATAGCAAAGAATTTTACTGCTAAAAAATGACCTAAGAGTTTCAGAACTTAAGAAAATAATTAAATCATTTCTCTGTTCTGTGCCCACCTCTAAACCCTGAATTTGATCATCCTCCATAAGCTAGGCTCTCCCATCCTACCCTTTCTTTCAGCGTGTGATCATGAATTCATCATTTGCTCAGAGACAGGCAACTCAAAACAGTCTCTGATCTTATTTCTACCCTTGTGCTTTTACTAAGGAAATTCTATGCTCCACCCTTTTCCCTCTCCCCCTCAGCCCCATTGGCTTCTCTGTAGAGAGTCATTTGAAATAAATGAACCCACCAGGACACTCTTTTACACTGGAGCAGAATCATTTAACCTTGATGGTCCTTGATGGCTCTTTCATTGTTAGACTTTTGAAGGTGTCCTATGCTCCTGCCTAAGCAGAAAAATGTATAGAATAGATTGGCTTTATCAAACTCGGGCCAGTTTTCAGTTCAAACTGGATGTTTTAATCCAGTATGGAGCTTACAATACCAAGTGAATGTTACAGTGAAGGGTAAAATGAAAATTGTGTTCATAAAAAAGAAATGAAGTTCACAGTCTGTCACACTGAACACTCATACAATCCCAATGTCCTTATTCTGAAAGTCAAGACATACTTCCATATTGTTATGTATTTTGAGAGAGTGATGAATGAATTGGGCAACGCATGTGTACATAAAGGAAGACATGTGAGTGCTTTCTGAAAGTGAAAATTAATTAGGCCAATTTTGTAATAAATATGTTTTGCCAAACATAAAATGAAACATTGCCATGAAGAATTCATTGCCTAAACAGGTTTTACAGTCTTAACATGTAGATGGGTTGCTTAATAGCAGCAATCAACAATATCTTGGGGTCAGTCTGATTTAACTGCTAGTTTTTGTGGGGGGCAAATGTCAACATGCTTTTTCTTTTTTTTGCATTTTCATGGCTCCCCTTAAGTATGAGAACTACTGATGCACATTTAAAGGCAGAAATTAGTCTAACTACTTAAATGTTATCAGTTGCTATCCTTTATTTGTTAGTTGCATTTATAACAAAGGCCATCTACAGTTGGTAGCCACCTGAAAAAATAAGCATTAGGTCTGCGCGAATAGGGAAGTATTTGATTCAGATTTTGCTGATTCGGAGGATGGTGATTCAATTCAGAGATTTGGATCACTGTCTCTAATTGATTCAGCCAAATTGGCTTTAGAAGATTCAGTGCTAATTCTGGGAGATTTGGTGATTTGGATTGGCCCAGGGAAAGGCAGGCACAGCCTGGTAGCTGCAGGTTCTCCCAGCGGCTCCTCTGGCTGTTCCTGCGTCTTCCCAGGTGAGGGGAGCCATGGGAGAAGCCCCCATAGCTGCCCTGCCCAGTCCCATCCCCTGCCTGGCCCCAGCCTTATCCCAGTACTTAAAAAATAAATGCCCCGCACTAACTGGCTGCAGCAGCAGCGATTGGGGCCTTTGGGAGTTCATGGCAGAGCCCCACCATGTCGCATGGGGCAGTGGGGATTGCCCTGCCATGCTGCACTGCCTGGGAGTTGTGGCCACTGAGGCTGAGCGGTGCTAGGCTCTGGCTGAAACGTGGAACTATCCCAACTCCCAGACAACACACAGCACCCTGCTGAGCTGCGCTGCACCTGCACAATATGACAGCTGTCACGCGGGTGCCAAGCAGAGGGGAGATCCTCACTACCCCCCCTGCCCCATGCTGCACGGGAGGGAGTGGGGGGGCTCTGCCACGAGCCCTCAGAGGCCCCAATCATTGCTGCCAGAGATGGGGAGTGCAGGGCTTTTCTTTTTAAAGTGCGAGGAGGCTGGGCTGGTGGGGGGATGGGGCTGGGAAAGACAGCCATGGGGGCTTCTCCTGCAGCTCCTCTAGCTGTGCCTACCTTTGCCCCAGTGGGGGGAGCCACTGGGGCTATGCCCTGCCACTGCTTGCCTGCTGACATGGGGGGGTCACACGATGTGGGCGAAAAAATGCTGGGAACGGTGGTTATGCCTTGCTACCACTTACCCCTTTTGGCCTGGAGCAATCCACACCCACATCCTGCCCCAGCCCCTGCCCCGGCTGGGCAAGTCGCAACAGGGCAGTACCCCCACTCCCAGTGCTGCCGTGCCTGCATCCCCAGCCCCCTTGCCCCCCTCCCTGAGTAACATGGATCCCTTGCCGCAGCTGGGCAGCTTGTCCCAGCCCCAATCCCTCCCTCCCCAATGCTTCTTTCCTTCCCCAAACCCAACAGACTTACCAGCTGGAGGCAGCTGTGTCAGCTGCCTGCTTAGTCTATGGCCGAATCTCTGAAGCGGCCAAATCTTTTCTGAAGCTTCTCTGAATCAATTTGCATAGTTCAGATCAATTTGGAGGTTTTAATTGGTGTTCTGATTCTATTTAGTTTTGGAGATGCATTCCCCAAATTGGGCCAAATCTCCTCCAAATTGAATCAGCTGCTGAAGCTTCACACAGCCCTACTAAACATCCATTTCTATCATTTCCAGTACTGTTTTCCATAACCATTAGTTATATATCAGTCCCAATTGGGGACTGCTGATCTTTTGGGTCACTATTCAGACTAGTCAGCAATACTTTTCCTGGCCAGATTCTGCAATCTGCTCTTCCCTTTTAATGAACATCTTATCAATACTAAGTTTTTTAAATTAAATTTTAACATGTCTAACTAATGCAGAAGTAAGTTCTAGTATAGAGCAAATGGAGATGTTGCTTTCTAGGCATGATTAACTATAGAGTGAACCTATGGGAGCCTCTTACTGCAGGTGGCTTGAGGTGTTGAACATAGCAATTAACATATTTATATTCTTTCCACAGTAATATGTACAGTTAGTAAACACTGTTTAAATATGATTATAAATCCCGGTGTATAAATCACCTAATTGAAGTTAAAAGAAGTTTTCTGAGGAAATACTGAAAGGCAGATGCTGAATGCACAGTGAAATAGGAAGAGGACAAGTTATTTGTTCAAGGGGCACAGGTCTGACTCCTTCATACTCTACCCAGGGGCAGAGATGGGCAGTGATCAGGTAGTGCCCTAGCTCCAGACTTCCCACAATTACTGCCCAGTTGCATAATGGATAGGAAGTAGCACCCATTAATTATGTGGTAGATATTCTTACTGGGGTGGCTGAAAGTTCTGGTAGGCACTTTATTTCCTCTAATTTAATACAACCCTAAGTCACCCTTTACTTTAGCATTGCTTATAACAAGTAACCAAATTCTGAGTATCTTGGCGGTTCTTTGCAGGTGAAGATGTTAGGAAGGGAGCTGCCCATGCCGGTTGCAGACCCACTGCTGAATAATCTGTCCAATTGCAGGGAGATAAATTCCTACTGCAACATTTTAAAATGTATGGCTGATTGCTGCTAGATGTGGGTGTATTTTTCCTCCTACTCCTCTTCTCCGCGATGCTGGCACTGAGCTGACATATAAAGAAGGCTGTTGCCTTTTTGATTTGCAGCTGCTAGGCATCACAATCTGCAGCCTGTGCTTCCCACAGTTTGTGGAAAAGGACCTCTTCAGAGTGTCCCTGAAGTGCTTGCATGGGGCTCCTCTGTCACGTTTCCCCATTGTCAGTTCCTCATACAGTGCAGCCTTTGGTAGGTGCCTTTGGTAGGTGGTTGTCATCCATCCAGGCCATGTTGCCTGCCCGCTGCAGTTGAGTCTGCAGGAGAATTGCCTCAGTACTGGTGGTATTGCCTTTTTGTAGCAAGTTCAGGGTTTAGCCTCCCGTATTCTGTGGTTTCATGTTATAGTCTACAGTCAAATCTATTTTATACAGGATCATTAATGGATACTCAAACAAGGGGAAGCAGAAGGAAGGAAAATCCCTTGTTTGGACTAATAAATCATGACTCTAACTGGTGTGATGGATGTGTGCATGTTTCTAGTAATGTGAAATTCCAGAGAGAGAAAATGCATTTTTATTTTTTCCCAGCAAAAGCATCCTTGCACCAATATGGTCCCCATATTTCTTTGTTTTAAAGTAGTCTCATATGTAGTCTGTGGAAAACAGAACAGAAATATATTAAATCTTGTAAATGCATCCCACTCATTTTGAAACATATATTTTTATAGTAGCAGAAAGAGAAATAAAACTGGATATGGGATTTGCACTTTTAAAAAAATGTTCTCCTTTCACTATATTGCTATAGTTCTGTTTCATGTTTTATCTCAAACATCTAAATCCTGGCAGAATTACTGTAAGACCTGCTTGTCGCTGAGAGAGATCCTGTAAAGCCTGGAAGGTACTATAGCAAAGTAATAATGGATAGGTCACCATAATTACAGTGTATTTCCTCACACAGGCAGCTAGCTGTTTTACAAATTGTGAAGTTTTCATTTCCTTCATTTCAAATTCAGTGTTTCTATTAAAACTGATGAAAAACATTTGTGGATTCAGGTCCATTCATGTGTCAGCTTTAAAACAGTAAGCATTTGATATATTTGCCCCGATGTATTTGCTTTTTATCTCTGATTACTGTGATAAAATCTGTTTATTCACTTTTTTATTTACATATTGACAAAAAATCCATCCAAGTTTAACATCACTGAAGCCATTTGGGGTAAACCAGTGCTGAATTTATGTCACTGTACATCAACAATAACTCATGTTATATAATGGAACACATTGGTCAAACAACTAGAAAAGAAAATAAAGCTGAAAAGTATATTAACTTTCTTTCTCCATTGATAAAGTTTATTCAGAGTAGCTATAGACATTTAAAATAAGAAACTTTTTATAGTACCATTTCTCTTTTATAGTACTTTTTCCCCCAACACTTATATGTAGACTCACCACAGTTCAGTTTCTGATGCACATCTGTTTGAGTGATCATTAATATTCAAATATAGGTAGAACAAAAGTGGGGTGGAGTGATTTCCATGTTCCTGCTTGAGTTCATGTCTTTCTTATGAGCTAAACCAATACTAGTGGGTCTGAAAATTCTCTCAGCTCAAATAAATACTTACAAATCATATAACTTTTGTCTTTGAGTGTAATAAACAGGAGCAAATGCAGATACCTATATTATCAAATATAGAATGTCTTCTGCATCTCCCAAAGGGGAGCTGTAGAAGGGTTTAGCTTCCTGCCTTACTTCTTTTCCCAAGTCACTCATTTCCAGGTAGTAATTGAAGTGTCCAAGAGAAATCAAGTGTTCTTATAGTGATGTAACAAAAGTAGCAGGAAATGGTGATGGGACGGGGAAAGCAGCCTGCAGTCTCTGGAGCTCCAGCCAGGGAGCAGGGGGAGGGGCCAGTCCTGCTGTGGAGCAAAGAGTCCCACCCAGCCCAGAGAGCATGCTGGGATGCTGGGGGAGACTGATTTATCTTAAACCAGCAAGGTGTCTGGACTAGACTTTGCATAAACTGGTTTGACCCAAAGCAGTTAAATCTGATACTGCATTCAACCAGGTGCATCTCAAACCAGTTTCAGCCATTCTCAAACTGGTTCATGTGCATTGAACATCTGTTCTCTTACAGGTTTAAACCAGTTTCTGATCACTTAAACCAGTTTATGTGTAATGTCTGTCCCTAGCCTAAAAATGTCCTTCTCAGGGATAAAACAGGATGAGTATTTCCTAAGAAAAATACAGCCAGAAATCAGGAGGGTATTTTAAACTTCATACCCACTTTGTTGCTTCTTCTTAGAATGTAAAGATTTTATATTGAAAATATGGCCTTTTGTCAGGAGAACAACATTTTGCTTGGTTTGCATATTCTCCATGCCAATTACCGACAAGCTTGAATACACACACAAACAAGTTGTTACATTTTCAGTATGTGATCTTGTTTTGAATTGAAACAATCAGACTTACAATATTTCTTTGTGTTTCTTTTGTGTTTCCCCTAGTGCCAGGATTCCCTTACCCTGCTGCAACTGCAGCTGCTGCTTACAGAGGTGCACATCTAAGAGGCCGAGGTCGCACAGTGTACAACACATTTCGTGCAGCAGCCCCCCCTCCTCCAATTCCAGCCTATGGCGGGTAAGTGGATCAGTCTCTTTACCTATTACCATATATCCCCAAAGGCTACAAACTGTTTGTGAGTGCAGTGCATGCTGGTCTTGTCTCACTACAGAAACCAACACAGCATGCAACCAATCCAAGTGCCTGAAGTGGTGCACCTTGCACAGAGTATTGAAAAATGACTGTAATTTGTACTGTCATGGTTGGTGGCGTTAAGCATTTTATATGTCACACATTGTTATGTAAATTTTCATAGAAAGTGAATGCTATAACATACAGAAACTGTTACAGCTAAAAATGTATTTTTGATGATTGGAAACATCTGGTTATTAAGGAGGTTGGATAAAGTTAACTTTTTCCCCCCAAATCACTGACTGAATGTTATCTCAAGAGCCGTAGGGTTCTTCTTCATCTTCTTCTTTTAGTGTGCACACAAATTCAGTTTTATGTTTTTTTTTACTGACATCTCTTCAAGTCAGAAACTAGACTGCTTCTTTCAGGTCAAAATGCTTTCTTCTTCACTCAGTGATATTTGGTAGGTTTAAAGCATATCTACTGGACCTGATCCAAAATGACTAAAACCAAATGTCCAAAGTAAAGAACAAAATAAGTCAGCATATAGTATGAATTTTTAAATAAACATCACTGACAAAATTAGGAAACCATTTTAATATTTAAAAAATAAATATATATTTATGGAGGATGTGGAGCTAACATCTCTTTGTAGTCCTAAAAATGCTGAAACAGAGGTCCTTGTAAATTGTATGTAACCATTAATATAAGTTACTTACATTAAGACCTCCCTGAAGTGCTGAAACAACACTTTAACAGTACACTTTAAGAAAAGGCCACAGTAGAAACACCTCTCCTTTATTTTGTAATTTCCCTACTAGCTTGTATTTCTGTCTTATAGTAGCCTTACTTTCCCTTTAAGCGTGTATCCATTCAGTCAAAAAGGCAGACATTTTACTAGGAAGCACAAGTACCCTTAGTCTGCCACTGAACCTCATGTTTTGGCTGGCTGCATTGCCTATCCCCTCAAAATAGGGCACTACTTGTGAGTTTTGTTAATTTTCCCACCCTATTCAAGTTCCCACATCACTGAATGTTTTGGAGTAAATCATGTTTCTCAGAACTACTGCATTTACCTTAATCCAAGATGACACTGAATTTTAGATTACCACCCCCACCCCCGCACCCCAGTAACTACACTCTGAAAATGGAACATTTATAATTTAGTTACAATTATCCATGTGTAGAATCTCATAATTGAGATTCTCTGCCCCCATCCCTGCAACATAATCCTTGACTACTGTGGTGAGGAAAGCAGTGGCAGGGAATCAGGTGATGCGGGGGGGGGAGGGGTAGAGCAGTAGGCACTGAGGTAGGTGCTCAAGGGGCAGGCACTGGAGGAGCCCAGAGGCAGGGCAGATGGTAGGGAAGGCAATGGGAAGGTAGGAGATGGTAAGATGGTGGGGGAGAAAACTTGACCCTTGCCCTTTACCCCCCCACAAACGCACACTTTGACCCCTGGTTCCTGTCCCTCCACATCACTTTCTCCCCTTTGTGCCTGTCCCCCATAGCCTTGGGCTTCCCTTTCTCCCTTTCTCCTCCCCCTGCCATTTGGGCCCAGCTGGAGTTACTGCCTCCACTGCTGCTGTTGGGCCAGCCTGGGGCCAAAGAAAGCATATGCAGGTCTGGAGCTTGTCACCACCAGAGTAATGGTAAGCAATGAGGGGTGGGGGGGTGCAGAGAGTGTGGGGAAGGGAGATGGGGAAAGAGGTGACAGGCAGGACGGGGGGGGGGGGGGAGGGAAGAAGCTGTGGAGGGGGTGAGGTACAGTGGCAAGCAGAAGCTGTGGCTCCAGCCCAGACCCTGGATTAGGGTCAAAGTAGCAACACCTCCTTGTCATTCATCCCCCCCTGCCCCCCAGTTACTTAGTTCAAAGACAAGGCACTGTTTTTCCCTAATTAAATGGGGCAGGGGGACTCATTTTGGAATCAAGTAAATATGGTATTATTTAAGGGGGTAGTGTCAAAATGATCCTAGCTCCCTGTGGGCTGGATCTGGACCAGGCAGTGGCACGGTCAGTGGTGGAGGTGGTGGCAGACTGAGTAGGACTGTGCTGACGCAGCCCTTGCTCCACCCATCAGCCGCAAATAGCCATGCCCAACAGGAGGTTTTCTCCTGGATTCTGTGGCAGGCCTGCCATATGGTCAATTCCTTTACCCGCCATATGTTTGACACGCCTAATTTAAGGCACTGTTCAGTCTCACTGATGGTATCTTAATGGGTGCAAATAGATGTTGCATTTGTTCTAGGAGAAAGCTTTTTTTCCCAGAATTGTACAAAGGTATAATTCCATTATTTTGCTTCAATTTTCTCTGAAGTATTCTAGATAAAATATAACAATACTTTATCCTGGGATTTCATAGATTTCATAGACATTAGGGCTGGAAGGGACCTCATGAGATCATTCCCTGCCCAAAAGGCAGAAAGTTAGCTGGGGTCAGATAACCCCAGCATATTCTGTTGTATGTCTGTATGGTTACTGCAGTTCATTTCAGGGACAAACCTATCAGGCTGCATACTCTTTCTGGGCAGCTACTTGGAAGGAGCAGCAATGCAGCTTGAATTGGTGATGTGTGTAAGTATCTGTGCCACTTCTGTTTTTAACCAGCTCAAATCCTGGGACAATTAGTCCCAGATCAAATGAGACATCTTCTTACAGCCTAGGTCAATTATTTTAATTTCTCATGTTTTAAGTTTCCTTTGGATGCATCTGCATGAGACATTTACTGCACAGTTGACTAATTAAATGCACAGTAAAAATCTCAGCCTCTATATGGGTGCCCCTATTAGGGCACATGAAACTAATAAACTCCACTGCAGGGTAGTACTTGTAAATAAAACTACTACCCTGCTGTGGAGTTTTTTCATGCGCAGCAGTGCATGTGTAAATAGTGACCCAGTTGGTTGGGGCATGAAGGTGTTTCAGTATGAGGACTGCCTGTCACCTGGCCCTACACTGAAGCACCTTCATGCCCCAGCCAGCCCCTCTGCAGTACATTGATCCTGGTTAGAGCAATCCTGGCCGACAGGCTGACATCCAGACCCCCTGCTAACTGGGGCTGCTTTGACCTGGCTCAATGGGCTGCCGTCTGGGTGCGCGTGTAAACCACACACACAGGAGCTTCCCGGGAGCAATAAATTCTGGAGCAATAAGCTCCACAGTTTATTGCTGTTCATTAATGGCATATGTAGATGCACCCTGTGTAACTGTTAGAAACCTAATTTGGGAAAAGAAAAGAAAGTATATGATAGCTTATAAAACAAGATGGCTTCTTCTCAGAGGTACCTGTGTGATGCATGGATTTTTATGATCCCTAACTATAAGAAAAATGAATCTGAAGTTCTGATCCTTTAAAAAGGTAGTAACTTGGGAAGCCCCAACAGCTGAATGACTACTTGGAATGCATGCCTTTTAATTTAAATATGTATACAAACATGCAAATGTGCCCAGTATCCTACTATATATTTTGCGATCTAAGCTATAACCTTAGCTATACAATTTTAAGCTTTCTTAAGTATTACATGATAAAGACTGCATCTGATTTTTATGGTAGAAGACACTAGATCATTGCCCTTCCCTAGTTAATTGAGTTAAATAATAAATATTTAAATTACAAGTTTGTTTCAGATTGTAACATGGAAAAGTTAAGAAGAAACTTACATCTGAAAGTGACTTTTAGCCTTAACTATAATGATTGCTAGATATGATTGCTATAATATAGATTGGCTAGTACTTGGCAGCAGAAGAATTGAATTTTGAAGTGTATTACAAGCGTTATCTTCATTGCAAAACTTCTATACAAATAGGTTCTGGAAAGATTCAGAACTATTCTCTGGGATGCTTAAGGTCAGTTATGCTGCAGGGGTCTCTTGTTATACAACATGACAGTTAGAAACATTTGTGTGGGCAGGAAGAGATCTCTTCCACCTTACAAGCTTATTGATTCATAGACTTTCATTAAGGCTGGTATCTGTGAAGGCAAGAAGTGCTGTGATGGGGTCAGAAAGATGTTACTTACTTCTTCTTAGTCTGTCAGATTCTTAACTGGCTTAGATGATTGCTGGTGAAGTGTCAAAGGTTAACCTCTACCAGCTATTGTGGACTCAAATACAATTTGTCTTGTCAACACTAGAGTTTTTAAATGTATTAATTAAAATGTGTAAAGGAATTCAAAATAAGCCTTTGCAATATACTTTAGAGAGCCCCATATATATATATATATCATTTAACTTTTGCATGCACCCATCACCAAAAAGGGATCATTTCTGATTTGTTTGTCTATTGTTCTTAGTTTAAAGTGAAACCATCATGTATATGTTACTTCTACTAGGAAGACAGAGTGGGGAAAAATAAATGTCAGGTAAACTTTCTTCAGATATCAGAGTGGAAACTGATTTCCTATAGTAGACAGAACTAGCAGAGTCATCAGGGGAAAGTGGTTCTAGAATTACTGCCTCAGTAAGTGTTTATGCAGCTGCCAAACAAGTAGGTATGATGACAGTGGACATTTCACTTTTTCTTTCCACTTCAACATATGAATTATGATTTGCAAAACAGTGGCTATTTCCATTGACTTAAACAGGAACTATTGGTGCTCAAACATTTCAGCCCCAGACAGACGTTCATTTGAAGGCATGATGGGATCTGATTCCTGATCCCAGTAGTCATGCCTCTGGCCATGGTGCATGGCAGGAGGCATAACATGATCCCAGGGTCTCCCTGCACTGGCAGGTTGGGATCCCAACAATCATCATCGGCTGTCACTGAGGATCCACGGGACTGTTGGGGCCCACAGACTGTCCCTGGAGTCCACCAACAATCAGCCAACTGATGGCAGATTTGGACTGCCCCACAGTTTGAGCCTAGGGAAGTTCTGATCTGCTATGATCAGCTGATTGGGAATGCCCTGGCGCTTGAGCCCCAGACCAGGGCAGTCCAATGTGCAGTAAGCTGGCAAAAACCAGCCCAGGGCTTGAGCCCTGGGGTTGGACCTTGCCAGCTGACAGTCAGCTGATCAGGATGACCCCAAGGTTTGAACCCTGAAGTCATCCTATCTGCCATCAGAGGGCAAGGACCACCCCAGGATTCAAATCCCAAGGTTGTTCCTGCCAATTAATGACCAGGTGATCGGGACTGCTCCTGGGCTCGAGCCCTGAGTTGTTCCCTGTTACACATTCAATTTAAGGTGCAAAGGACACTAACTACAAAGTTATTACACATATTTTGTGTGATCACTCTGTAGCTGGTGTCCTTTTTTATTGTGCCGTTAATCACCTGGATGTGTGGCCAGTTTGCACTAAGTTGCGATTAACTGTTTAATCACATCTTAAGTGTAATGTCTGCCTGGGGCCTTCTAAACATCAGGTTTTATCATTTTAGTTGTCTGCCACAGTGGACTTATGTTTCTCTGTCCTTCCATTCATCATGCAACACTTATGCCTATGTTAGAAAATACACCCACACTTAGTTATCAGAGTACTTTTTCTTAGTAGTTATTGCATGCATGGAACAGAACCTTTCTCTGTTTCTGTAGTTTGGTACCCTTATTTGCCAAGGCATCATACTGTTAAAAGATATTTTTGTACCAAATAAACAAGAGAGAAAGAATGTCAAGGAAAAAAGCTGGAGAAGGTTTGAGTGTCTTCAGCTGTTCTTTTTTTTAAATTCATTCTTTTTTGTTTTGTTTTTCGTAAAAAAAAACAAAAAAACCCCCCAACAAACAAAAAAACCCCAACAAACCCAGAAAAATACCCCCAAACCCTCAGTGTAGTCACTAAGACAATGCCAAAGTACAATGCCAAGAAACTTTACAGTGGAAACTCAGTGCCAAATAGCCAGCTTTCTGAACCACATTCCCAGACTGGCAAAAGTATTTTGGAGTACAACTGTAGGAAATACTTAGAGGAAGGATGCTGAGGAAGGGATATATACAGTGAGTACTTGAATGGATCAGATAGATGCCAATCTCCAAGCACACCAATACGGGAGGGAGGAGAGCAGTAGGAAAGAGTTTCATTAGCCCCCAAGAACCACCTGTTTTGCTCCCATCCAAACTCCCATCCTGTGTAGTTCCCATTGTGTTTATAGATGCTTTCCCCCTAAGACACATGCACAAATGAAACTGGCTCCCCAGCTGATTTCTCTCCTGTGACAAGGACTTACTAAGCTCCCTTACCTAAAGTCCATGGCTGGCAAGTCATCTACTCCTACACCTATCCAAAGCCAGCCTTAGGGGTAGGCAATGTGGGTGACCACCCAGAACACTGTGGTCACGGGGTGCCAACACACACACACACACACACACACACACATATGGATGAATAGCCTGTGCTCACAGCAGTGCTCTCTCCCCACCATGCCATGGCCAATCCCTGCCCCAGCCAGGAGCAGTGCCAAACCCACCTCTCACCATCAGCCACAGCTCAGGAGAAGCCGAGCCAGACAGTGTGGGCAGCAGCAGTGCCCACCTGCCTGCGTGGTGCACCATGCCACTCTGCCTCCCCATAGAACTGCATCCTGTGCCACTGCCTGCCTGCCTCTTCCTGTAGCAGTGCTGCTGGATTGGGAGAGGCGTCGGGGAGTGATGCCAAAATACAAGTTCATCCAAGGTGCCATTTTCCCTAAGGCTAGCTCTGCACATATCCCTTTTCTCTTTGAATTCCTCCACATTAATTGTTTTTTTGGGTTTTTTTAACTGGGTAAGATATTGACCTTTATGAAAGAATCTGTATATTTTCTAAATGTTAGAACCCTACTTGCTTCTGGAGACTGAGCCTGATGTTTGCATTTCAGTTTCTGTACTTTCTATAGTGCAGAAACAGCCATGCTACATCATTAGCAAGATGCATGTCATATTATTATAAAGTGACCAGAAGTGATACCCAGAATGTCAAAAACAAATTATTTTCCATGACTTAACAAACAAGAAGTTTTTCTATTAATTAAAGAACAGCCTAATTCTCATGTGAAAGAGTTTTTAATTAGTTATACCTAGTTATGCCTCCTGAGCTCCAGGTTCATTTTTAAGATGGGTAATTTTCATTTTTAAAAAGGTGCAGTATTCTATGATTTATATCCAGTCACAAGAGAATCAGCTATATACTGAACAGGTAGAAATAAAAATAAATTTAAAGGATTACGATGCACTATGTAAGCATATACAAAAGATCATGTATTTTCTAATGAAATAACTTGATTATTAGAAATTTACAGTTATTTTAACCCTTACAAAAGAGGTTGTTCTGATTGTTTATTTGAGTTATGAAATAGTTTGCTGGTCTGATCATTTTAACCCAGCAGAGGACATTTGCCTTGAGTACCAAGCCCACCTAATCTCTCTACCCCAGAAACTCTCTGGGATCCGTGTGCATGAGAGAGGCAAAAAGGTAGAGGGGCAAACATAAAAGTAAGAGAACTGCATACGAGTAAATAAGAGCAGTAAAGGCAATGGAAACGTTTGTAAAATACTTGAAAAAAGATATAAATCATTTTTTCTAAAAGACTGTCTATCCCTTAATTCTAGAGCTCTAAAAAAAATTGTTTTGTAATGTGCAGCAGCCCTACTGCCTTTGTAACGTAGCAAATTGTACCAAACATTATATATTGTTAAAATATCAGGGTTGAGAAGATGAGACGGAAGAAAAACAGGGGTTTTTTTTCCAACAAGTTAGATTATTTTTTATAGATCTTTCTTATGTTGTTTGGTATTCTGTAGAATTCTACCCTATATCAGAATAATTTACAAAGTACCACCTTCTAGTTTTGGTTCCAAATACAAAACTTAATTTAACTCTCTGATTTCCCATTCAAGCTATATAATACCATACAAAGGAATCATCTTCTATTTAGTTATATTATTGATAGTGTTTTCATATAGGTTTTTCTCCATATTCACATAAACTCCCATTCAGAAAATCCACTTTCTGAGTATGAACGCAAATGTTGAAAGAAAATGCCTTACCAACCCACAGCAATAAAGTGACCTTCAGCTTTCTTTTTCTGCTGTGATGCCCTCAATTAATTCCCTGAAGCAAACAAATAATTCGTTTATAACATAAATTCTTGCCACTGAATGGGAAAATAGGAAATGATTTTCCCATCTATTTTCCTCATCTATAGGAACCAGTCAGTATTGGCCAAAATAACTTATAAAATAAATTGTCACAACTTTATTGTTAAAACTTTCCAAACAAGTGGTTTCAGTTCTATATTACTTCCACCAATGAAAATGGAAAAATGTAATTATTGTATTGACTATACCACTTACATTTGTTTGGTAGCACATATGAAATGATTTTTTAACTGCTTTAAAGTAGAGAGTAAATTGTCAGAATGTGCAGATATAATAGTTAGATAGTAACAGCTTGTACAGGTATACTTTTCTAGAGATATGAATGTTATGTCTGACTGTTCCCATTCTGTTAGCTGTTTGATGGCCCACATGAAGTTAATCAGTGGGTTCATGAAACAGGACAAAGGCTGAATGAACATATTTCAGGATAGGAAATGAGACTTTTTTCACTTAGAGGACATATACAGTTGGCATAAAACATCTTTATCTTTCTGCCCATGTTCAAGTCCACTTGCCCTAATCTAGCTATGTAATGCTATGGAGGACTTCTGACACTGCCCAGAAAATGACCAGCCTGGTCAGGGTGGAATTGAATAGTGGGTCACTATGGCCCTTCTCCCTTCATGCCAAAACCTCCTGAAAAGACAGCATTCTGCACCTTATTTACAAATATAAAACTCTTTAACTGCTCTTCCCTAGCAATTCTATAAGCAATCCCATTTTGTGTTCCCCATGGTTGTCTCTCCCTGTGTTAATACTGGAGAACAGAAACTCTGCCTCATACTGAATCAGTGTTTAGGATTATAATTCTATCCTAAGGTTTTGAATAAATTCATGGCCTCATAAACGTAATTGAAAGAAATAATTATCTCAACATGGAAGTTGAGAAATCCACTAAGCCTTAAATCTGGTCCTTCCAGTTCCACACTGAGACATATTGACAGAGAAGCATAGGACAGGGTTCACTGCCACTGCCATCCCTTCACAGGGACAGAAAAGTTAGTGTATTTGTGACCTCTCCTTAAGAGGTCTAAATCCATTAATATTTTTAAGTATTTTAAAATGACTAGAAATAATTTTCTTTTATTGATATCAGATGAAACCTGTCTAAAATGTTCTGATAAAACTCTTACATCTGCACACTCCTATAATGGTATATATGGAACAAAGCCAATGTACCTTTAACCCTTCTTCATTCAGTGTTAAATTACAAGAGTTTAGCTTACTAGGCCTGTGCGAATAGGGAAGTATTCTATTTGGATTTGAATTCATCCAATTGGGAGGATAGTGATTTGATTCAGAGATTCAGATCACTGTCCAAAATCCATTTAGCCAAATTGGCTTTGGAAGATTTGGCGCTGAATCAGAGAGATTTGGAGATTCAGCCATAGACTATAATGGGGAATCACTGAAATACCTATAACTTTGTCATTTGGGGGCAGATTTGTATGAAAACATCAGGGATGAAGCCTGCCAGGTGTCAAGGATATAGGTACAGGGGTTTCTAAGAAACTGTACCTTAAGCCTTTGAAAGAAAAACTCATTATGTGTGACTTTGCATGTATGTTAAGGTGTAGCAGGATGAAACTAGCAGGGATGGTAGCCTGTAACAGGGGGCCTTCCTGGTGCTCAGGAAGAAACAGCTCACAAAAGGGACAGAAAGGCTACAGACAGAGGCTTACGTGCTGTTTCTATGTCCCTTCCCCAGAGCACTGTGATTGGAAGGGGACCCAGGGAAAGATCACAGTCACTGGCCAGCTACAGATGTCAGTCTTTCCCTGCCTGCTCTCCCTCCCTCTTCTCAGTTTCTGTTCCCCTGAAAGACTGCCTTTTGAATCTCCAAATCTTTTTCTGAACATTTTCTGAGTCAATTTGGAGGCTCCGAAATAGTCCGGTGGGGCTTTTCTGGTCTCTTGATTTGATTCGGATTCAGTGATTTGGCCTCTGAATTGGGCTGAATTTTCTCCTAATCGAATCAGCAACCAAAGCTTCACACACCCCTATAGCTTGCCTGTGCCACTATAGGAGTTTACAGATGTAACATTAAAATCACTACAGGCAGCTCCGCCTACCCTTTTAAAGCTCTTGAAGATGACATGTGCCCACTGGGTCCTAGCAAGATCTTCAGCAAAGCAAGGGACACAAGATTGATACTTTAGAGGTCTCAATCAGTGGAATAAAACATTGTTCAGAAACCTTTTAATAGCTTTGTTATACAGCATAAAGATTAAAAAAAGGTGGGGGCAGCATACGTCTAATTTTTCTTGTCTTCACCCAGTCACCTTAAAGGTTCAGAGGGTATTGTGAAGTCAGCCATGCTACTACATGTCCTCCTTTTTCTCCTCATACACAATTTACAAAACAGCAGCAAGAGGAAATCCCATAGTAGATGAGAGCACTGATCCAGCTATGATGATTGTACCTTCCTTTGAAGCATCAGGCAATGATAAGAATCCTCATAATGGGCTATTAGGGAATAACATAACCATAGGGGTTTCTTTTTACTAAACAGCAATCTGTTAGTGACTAGTTTTTCTAGCTACTAAAGCACTAGTTCTTCTATACTACATTTATGTGGCAATATCTACATTAAATTGGATATGATTATGCGTATATTATTTATATATGATCATGCCATATATGTGTGTGTGTAGAGAGAGAGAGAGAGATAGACATAGATATTATAAATAGATACTGTATATGCATATGGAGAGAGAGTGAGAGTATAGTTATAGTTATGTTCAATTTAATGTGGGTGTTGCCATTATACATTCCAAATCTTCTTTTTTTTTTTTATTCTGCTATCACCATTTCTGTCATGTAGCCAAAATAATGTTGCTGAAATCTGAAGTCTTGATTCTTCACTTTGAAACTCAAACAGAATTAAGAGATGGAGCCACAGGGAATGTTTATGGGTTTCTGATCCAAAGTTCTTACTTTAGATCAGAAACTTACAGTGATGTAAGTTTCCCTTGGGACTTTATGCCAATGGAGCATTAAGCAGTATGGAGTGATGCTTATGCATCTCAATAAGATCAAGGACAAGGTTTGAAGTTTGGGTTGTAGATTTTGTGCTTGCTTTTTTTTTGCTGAAGAAAAAGACAATTTTTTTTCTTGCAATGAAAATGTAATTTTTTCAGTTGGTTATAGAATACAACTGAAAATTAGCTATGTTAACATCACAAAATCTATAATTCACTCATACTTTAACCAGAGACAATCATCCCGATTGAGGAAGAGGCCAAGATGCAGGCTTTAGCTCTTTCCAAAGTGCCACTTCAGCCATTTTAATGTAGCCATGTTTTTCCAATGGAAATTCATCAAAATCTTTGAAGTTCATTTGGAATTGAATTGGGAATTAGTACTGACTTCACACTATTACATTCTGTGCTGTCTGTAGCTTCAGCATATTCTTTATGCTTCATGAGCTCCATGAGCTTGAGTTATTGCAATATAATGGAGGTTAACAAAGGTATTTCTCACTACCAACAGCATGCTCACTACCAGAAAGAAAAGGGGGTAAGCATTTAATCATACATGCAAGAGAAAAGCACTATTGCTGCTGCTGAACATCCAGGGATACTAAAGCATAGTGCCCCATGAACATGATGAATAGACCAGGCTGTCCTTATAATGACAAAATCATAATAATAAATATATAATAAATGATTAATAATTAAATAATTAATAATTATAATACTTAAATGTAATAATGAATACAATTAAATATAAATAATTATAATAAATAATCATGGCATCAGATTGTTGCCCTTAATTAGTATCATAGAAATCAAAATGAAAATAAGATCCATGTTACTATAACTTGGTTGGTAACTTTGCACAAAAAGTGAATAGCTGAGCCAAACAACTAGGGAGGAGTATAAGAGTATCGCTTGGGCATTCAGGGATGAAGTCATGAAGGCCAAAGCACAACTGGAGTTGCAGCTAGAGGAGGACATGAAGTATATCAAGAAGGCTTTCTACAAGTATGTTAATAACAAGAGGAGGATCAGGGAAAGTATGGGTCCCTTCAGTAGCAACGCATAGAGGGTGCACCCTGAGAGTGCCAGTGCACCCCCTGACTGGCTGCACTCACTGCTTAGGTGATGGGCAGGTGGGAGAACCGATGACCTCCTGCAAGCGCAGGCCAGTTACAGCAGTCACTCACAGAAGCAGCCACAGCCACTCCCAAAAGCAGCTGCACAAATCGGCTGCAGTGATTGGCCATCACGGGAGCAGCTGCAGGGGTCCCCCTGAGCAGTGAGATCGGATGCGGGGCGAGCCCCCCCGGTCGACGGGATTGGTCACAGGGGGGCATGTGCTCCCCCCCGACTAAGACAGCACTCGTCGCCCATGGGCCCCTTACTGAATGGGGAGACCGAATTAGTGATGGAGGATACAGAAAAGGCTGAAGTATTCAATGCTATTTTTACCTCAATCTTTACAGGCAAGGACAGCTCCCAGACTACTTCACCTGGCAGCACAGTTTGGGGAGGAGGTGAGCAGCCAACTGTGGTAAAAAATCAGGTTAGGGACTATGTAGAAAAGCTGGACATATACAAGTCCATGGGGCCAGGTGAGATGTACCCGAAGGAGTTTGCTGATGTGATTGCAGTATCATTGTCCATCATCTTTGAAAATTCATGGTGATCGGGAGAGGTCCCAGAAGATTAGAAAAGGGCAAATATAATGCCCATCTCTAAGACAGGGAAAAAAAGAAGATCTAGGAAATTGCAGAACAGTCAGCCTCACCTGAGTTCCTGGAAACAGCATGGAACAGGTTCCCAAGGAATCCATTTCTAAGCACTTGGAAGAGAAGGTGATTGAGAACAGTCAGCATGGATTCATCAAGGGCAAGTCATGCCTGACCAACCTGATTTCCTGAAAACCTCCAAGGGTTGAGCTTCTACCACCTCTCTGAGTAACCTGTTCCAGTGTTGTAGTACCCTTCTAATGAGGAAATTCTTCCTGATACCAAACCTAAACTTCCATTGCTGCAACTTGAAACCATTGCTCCTTGTTCTGTCATCTGCCACCACTGAGAACAGTCCAGCTCCATCCTCTTGTGAACCCTACTTTAGGGAGTTGAAGGCTGTTATTAAGTCCCCTCTCAGTCCCCTCTTCACTAATCTAAATAAGGCCAGTTCCTTCAGCCTCTCCTTATAAGTCATGTCCCCCAACCCCCTCATCATATCATTTTTGTTGCCCTCCACTGGACCCTCTCCAATGTGTCCACATCCTTTCTGTAGTGTGTGTGTGTGGGGGGGGAGGGGGGCAACACTCCCTTGACCTGCTGGCAACACTCCTAGAAATGCAGCCCAGGATGCCAGACTTCTTGGCAACAAGGGCACCCTGTTGGCTCATATTCATTTTATTGTCCACTGTAACCTGCAGGTCCTATTTTGCAGAGATGCTGCCCAACCAGTGAACCCCCAGCCTGTACTGGTGGATGGGACTGTTTTCTCCTAAGTGCAGGATTTTGTACTTGTCCTTGTTGAACCTCATGAGATTACTTTTGGCCCAATCCTCCAATGACTCATGATGATATGACTCATTCAGTGAATGTGGGGAGACCAGTGGATGTGGTATATCTTGATTTTAGCAAGACTTTTGATGTGGTCTCCCACATCATTCTTAGAGGCAAGATAAGGAAGTAGAGATTGGATTAATGGACTTTAAGGTAGATAGAAAACTGGATGGATCATTAGGCTTGAAGGGTAGTAGTCAATGGCTTGCTATATAGTTGCCAGTCAGTATCAAGTGGAGTGCCCCAGGGGTCAGTCCTGGAGGCAGTTTTGTTCAATATCTTCATCAATGACCTGGAAGAAGGGATGGATTGTACGTTTAGTTGGCAGATGATACTAAGCTGGGGGGTATAGTTGATGCACTGGAGGGGAGGGCTAGGATTCAGTGACATAGACAGATTGGAGGATTAGACCAAAAGTAATCTCATAAGGCTCAACAAGGGCGAGTGCAAAGTCCTGCACTTAGGACAAAACAATCCCAGGCACTGCTACAGGCTGGGGACTGACTGGCTAGGCAGCAGCTCTGCAGAAAAGGACCTGTGGGTTAGAGTGAACTATAAGCTGAATATGAGTCAACAGTGTGCCCTTGTAGCCAAGAAAGCTAATGGTATACTGGGCTACATTGGTAGGAGTGTTGCCATTAGATTGCAAGAACTAATTATTCCCATCTATTGTGCACTGATGAGGCCACAGTACTGTGTTCATTTTTGTGCCTCCCGCTACAGAAAGTACGTGGACACATTACTGAGAGTCCACCAAAGGGCAACAAACATGTTTAGGGGTCTGGTGCACATGACTTCTGAGGAGAGGCTAAGGGAACTGGGCTTGTTTAGTCTGCAGAAGAGAAGTCTGAGGGCAGATTTAATAGTAGCCTTCAACTACCTGAAGGGTGGGTCCAAAGAGGATGGAGCTAGACTGTTCTCAGTGGTGGCAGATGACAGAACAAGAAACAATGGTTTCAAGATGCAGCACATTAGGTTAGATATTAGGAAAAACTTTCTCACTGGAAGGGTAGTAAAACACTGGAACAGGTTACCCAGTAAGTTTGTGGAATCTCTGTCCTTGGAGGCTTTTAAGACCTGGCTAGGGAAAGCCTTGGCTGGGATGATCTAGTTGAGGATGGTCCTGCTTTGAGCAGTTGGCTGGGCTAGATGACTTCCTGAGGTCCCTTCCCACCCTAATTTTCTGTGGTTCGATGATTCTGTAGACTGGGCTAAAGTTGATGAGAACATCAGTGTCAAGACCTGGTTTCTTAAGAAGTACTGGAACATTAAAAACATTCTAAAATGCACCCATTACATTTTACTAGCTATTAAGAAATCTGTTCAGACTCTCAAATCTGGAGATTAACTTAGTACATTCACAAACTTAAAGTAAAATTGTTTCAAAACAAGAAGTTGTTGTATTTGTCTCCTTCTGACCTGGATTGACAACTGAAAAAAAAGCATCAGTCTATTTTTTTTTAGTTTTTGTCTCCTTGCTTCAGCAATTAGAAATACCCTCTTCCTTTTATCACTCGATGCAGTTGTCAGCCACCAAAAGAATATCCTTTCCCTTGCTCTGGCATGAAGGAAAAGTTTACTGTCTATATTCGTGCTGTAGTTGATCAGATCAAATGTAACAAATACCACTTGCTGTCTATCCCTCATACTGTGTACTTGATATAGGTACTTGGGCTATGTACTTAACTGGTATAAAGTTGTAGACTTTGAGTGAAATATATAGGAGCAACTGGTTTTTTGAATTCTCATAAGTCTTGAGAGATGATGGTCACATTGTGACAAAGTACTAATGACAGACTAATACCCTATGAGATTATAAAGATGGAAGAATCTAACCGTACCAAGAATTTTTCTTAAGTTATGTATTAAAAATATGTCATTAGAAGTATCAGAGAGGTAGGAACACAACAATTGCAACAAATGCTGAACAGATCTAGAATGAGAGTCCTGGGAAAACAGTGTTCCATAGCCAGTGAGAAATGATTTCAGAATATAATTACTGTATATGCAATATGTTGTTCAATGATACATTTTAAATGGACCAAGATACTTATCTTCACTGATAAAGTCTAAATCATAAAATATATCTGAATACATCTTCCTTTTGTCCTCTGTACCACTCAGATGGGCAGCAGGGACAGCAATTTACAAGTCAGTGGGGCTGGGAAGAAACCCACTCCCTGGCCTCCCAGGCTTTTAAATTGCTGTCCCTGCTGCCGAGCTGGGTAGTGGGGGCAGCAGGAGAAAGCTGGTAGGGCTGGCAAAGCCTCTGGTCTTTTCCCAAAACTGGGGGCTGCAGGGCCAGTCCAGAAGGAGAAAGGAGCAGAGCAGCAAAGCCCCCACCCACTTCTCACTCCAGGAACTCTGGTGTGAGAAGCAGATGGAGCAGTGTGGCCAAGCTCCCAGCCTGCTTCTCACACCAGAGTTGTCTCCAGAGTGTGAGGAGCCAATAGGGAGTAGCTGGCAGCTGCTCCTGTTCTGCACTCATGGTCTATAGGAGGGGCAGGAAAAGCTTCCCCCCCATGCCTTCTTTAGACTCAGGTGACCCCAGTCTCAGGAAAACATGGTTGCTTTTCCCATGGCTCCATTCCTCCTGGTCCCTTGGAAGAGTTAAGCTGGGAGAAAGAGTCTCAAGAGAAACTCCCCCAGAACTGACTTCTCCCTTGTTGGAGTCTGCTTATTTTTCTCCTGCAGCCACCACTTTTGGTGAGAAAGAGGTGAAAGAGCATGAATATTCATGGAGTTTGATTTCTACCATGAAAACGGTTATTCTCCTGATAGCAACTGAATTTTTGTGCATGGTGATGGACAATTAACAATGAAGAAGCATTTTGAGTATTGCTGTTGTCCTTTGAGAAATTAATATTTTGAGAGGACAGTCAGCACTCTCTTTGTGCCCAACTAGCTCTGCAGGGATCACCAGCAAGTGCTGTGCAGACCACAGGTTTAAGGATCTCTGTTCAGGTGGAATATTAAAAAGGAAAACAAATAGAGAGAAATACTGGCCTCATTGAAGTCAATGGCAAAACCTATTCCTATTCACGATTTATATAACAGCCTTTGCTACAAAAATACAATAACATGAATAATAACAATTATATGTAATATAAAAATATAATTTATTATTTTTGTTAAATAATACAATGAAATTATCCATTCTAACAGTTTCCACAAAATTTAAATAGAACATACTATATGATGGTACAGAAAAAAGATAAAATGAAGCTGAGGACAATAAAATAAAACAAGGGAATTCTATCTGATAGTCTCCCTTCTTTGTGCAAGTAATGCAAATACATCTAAGGAGTATAGGACAGGAAAAGCCAAAATGTTTTTTCTTCATTAGCCCAGTATTTAAATTTTCCATAATTGGAAAGATCCATTTTCCTCTTATTTCTTGAAAGAACAAACAAGACCATAAAGAGTGATTTAATTCATCTGCCACAGTCTTCCCACAGGAACATATTCTTTTGGAATGTAGGATCTGACAGCACCTGCCCATGATAATTGCAGATCTCAGAGTAACTTGCAGTCTAGAACTGGCTTTCCATTATTTATGGTTGTTTGTAGTTAGTGTTTTTTATAGAGGGGTGTGTGTGTGTGTGTGTGTGTGTGTGTGTGTGTGCGCGTGCACACATGTGCACGTGCACGCATGCGTGCACATTTGGTTTGGTTTGCTGTATATCGCGTGGACACAGATTGACTTCCCTGTTTGGAATTTAGTCATATGAATCTCATTGCTTAGTTACTGTTTCTTTGATGTTAAAATGCTTATTAGAAATTCAGAGATTACTTTGGTTAAGATTAGACTTAAACCCAACCAAATAGAGACTACAACTCCCCCCCCCCCTCCAAAAATCACCTAGGTAATTAACTTTTAGAACAACTATGGTAAATGCTCATATAGAAAGAGTTTGTAGGTTGCAAAAATTTTAGCTATGTGTTTACTCCAAATTTTAAAATTAGTAGGCCCTGTTCCCCACTGAATTGCTCCAATTTATGCCAATATACCCAATGAAATACATTTGCTGTACAGTGTGCATTTCATCCTGAAGGATTTCTAAACTAAAATGTAAGCTATACACATCAGTAATTTGTCTTGGCTGAATGTAACTCCTCTGGGGGTAAAATTAGTATGATTTCAGGTAAGAAGCAGTAACTAACACCCAACCAAAACTACAAGTACATTTAGATCAGTAGAATGTAGTCTGCCAAGTTGTAATATAGCCAAAGGAGCAAAGGCAACACTTGCGTGCTTATGAAAAAAGTCATGCGAGCTTTAATAGCCATGTGTTGTCAGATTCTTAAATGTACCTCAGGCTGAACGGTGTTAGTTGGTGTTCCCTAATACAGCCTTTTTTGGTTTGAGCCTCAAATGATAGAGTACCACTTATTTTAGCACCTTTGTCAGCAGAGTGGTGTCTCCTATACAAATAATAACAAAATCCAGTGACCAAAGGACAAGAAGGTAGCACAGTAGATGATCAAATTATATATTTTAATCTTTCTCATAATTTTACATTTTTAAACATAACTTGTATCAATAAAATCAATAATTCTTCCAAAGAGTATTTTTATACTAAACAGAACTGATTACTACAAAAGATATAGAACAGACTGGCAGATATAGCATCTCTACCCATGTTTCAGCAATTAAGTCAGATTCCTGAGACCAGTCTCCATAGGTGTTTTGCTTTCATCAGGGTAAATTTGGTCCAAAGTGTTTTCTTTGTTTTTGATTTAAAATTATTATTTTGTAGCTTAAAAGTGATATAAATAGAATAGAAGTCTTTTGTTTATGCCATAAAAAGGGAAGGATCTCTTTTAAAATACCCTAAAAAATGGAAAGTGCACAATGTTTTCCCTGTTGTAGGTGAAGCAATGACTTCTTATGCAAGTTTTGAGTATTTGCATAACATGCAAAATGGTTATGTTTTCAACCAAAATTATGGAACTTAGTTGCATGAATCTTTTTTGGCAATACTCTGTATTTCATCATGACTTTTTCAAGTTAATGGGACTTCTTAAAAGCTGATGGAAGGCTTGGCCTATTGGAATTTTTAAGGGGAAAACTACAATCAAGAGAGAAGTAGTCACCAATGCACTTAACCTCTTTTTGTCTAAGCATTTGGCTCTCATTATACAGATACTATGACATTCAGTACAATTTCTTCAGATACTACTACCAGCCTCCTTAACCAATGTGAAGAATGCCCTCCTTTTCAGTGGGTTGGGGATTGTTTTCTTTTTTTGTTTTTTGTGATGAGACTAACCTCAGCCATGCAGGGATTAGTGGTGTTTGCATGTGGAAATGCACTAATATGGATGTTTTTCTTTGTGTGTGCATCCTTGCAGTGTTGTTTACCAGGATGGATTTTATGGTGCAGACATTTATGTAAGTATTCATTGATGCGCATGCTGTCTTTATGCATTACCAGAGTCATTCTTTTTACAAGTTTGCTGCATAGCTTGACTCTGTTTTGTCTATTTACCATCCCTCACCTGTCAAAAAGAATTGAGAAGAATATCTCTCATATTGGAAGTCCTTTCTGTTCATTACATTTCTCATTGTTCCATAGAGCTGAATTAACTGTTCAATCAAGTACTGAGTGAATTTTAAAAAAATGACAAAAAGTTGGAGTTCATCATCCCTCAAAATTAAAGTTTAAAAAATCATTTGTAAAAATTAAAAATAAAATGAAACACCTGGAGAAATTCAAGGCAAATTGAATGGCCTTAGGTCCAAAATTCTGAAAATTCTGACTGCTGAGAATAAGCCCCTATTCAGGAACTTAAGTAAATGGCTAAGTCCCATTGGTGACAGGGTACATGCTTAGTTAAAAATATATTTCAGCATTATTTCAAATATGGATGGGCATAAGCCTTTTCTTAAGAGTTTTTCTGAGCTGACACCATAGTGTCTTCTACTCTGAATACTTCAACTAGAGCCAGCAAGACTAGTCATTGTAACAACTGACTTGTACTTATAAGTGAAGGTTTGCAGGATTGGATCCTTGGTTATTTATTTTTTAATTAAAATTCATTTTCTCCTTTGATGACCTATAATTTTATGTAACATTAATTTATTTTCTAAAGTTTATTCTAGTACTAAAGCTTTTAGCTAGAAAGTTTTATGTAGAATATATTTTATCCAAGTATGTCAAAACTGAAAAGGTTTCAGAATGAGTGAGCCTGATTTTTCACTCTTTTTTAAAGAATTAAAAATTGTGGAAACTGTCAAAATATACTGATACATGAAACTCTTACAAATATGCCACTTATTTTTTTCATTGATTTTTATTTTGATCAAATAAATTATTAAATAATTCAAGTGCTAAAAATAGGTGGAATTAATTAAGGGTTTAAATAAGAGGTTTTTTGTTGTTACAAACAGCTTTCTTTAAACTAATTCTGCTTCTATTGTACCATCGGCATTGAGCTACAAAGAGATGGATTACATTAAATTGGTATGAACATTAAAAATTCATTAGGTGGTATTATAGAGCATTACTTATATTTATTATCAATGATCCTTTGGAGATATTTAGGATGAAATAGTTTAAATATCCTGACAAAATATATACAGCAAGGAAAAACTTATCTGAATTTATAGGGAATTATAAAGATCCCTGCTGATGGAATAAGATAGGCCATTTGAAATATAAGCTAAAGATTTTAAAATATTTTTGTATTATTAAAGGTTCAGATACAGTAGCATTCCCACCTGGCATACATGTTGAAGTTTTTAACCCCCCATTACTGGCAGTGCATACAACTCACCCCTTTCAAAAGGTCAATAGAAACACCTGTGAATGGCTTTAATTGGACTCAAGTACAGTCCTAGAGATTTAAATGGGTTTTAATGCTTCATAGAACCTTTTGTCCAGAAATGAATGTTCAGTTTTCTTTTGTCTTCCATTCTTAAAGAGAAAACTACACTGGCTCACTCTTACAGAAATTTAACACTTAAGAAGCCCTTCTGAATATAAATGATGTGTTTATTTTACAGGTAATAATTTTCCAGCCTATTACTGCTGAGAAGAAAAAAAAAAAAGCGTTTTTTCCGTTTTCTCAGTTGCATCAGTGATGTTTTGAGTTTTGCTTGTTTGGGTTTTTTGCAAACAAAATGACCAACATTCATGAAAGAGAAAATTCTTGTAGCTGATATCTGGTATAGGACCAACAGCATGGTTGGGGTAAACACAGGATCATAAGAAAGTAGGGCCGGAAGAGACCTCATGAGGTCATGTGAGAATAGATTGGAATAATTGCATCCCTTGATTTGCAAGTGGCACTTCTGTTGATACAACTTAGTATATTGGCTTTTTTTTTTTTTGCAACAAGAGCACACTAGGCTTATTTTCAACTTATGGTCCGCTAACTCCTAAGTCCCCTACAGTACTGTCTAGCCAATCATTCCCCAGTCTATATTTGTGATGCAAATTATGTGAAACCTTATCCAGTACAGAACTTAGGACATCTGGGGAACCCCACTTGATACTCCTCCCAGCTAGAGAGTGAGCCACTTATGACAGCTCATTGAGCATAATGATCTAACAAGTTCTGCATCCTCTGTATATTATGTGTTGGACCTTAAATAGATCTTCACATAGATAGAGACATGCAGCCATCTTCAGTCAAATGTAGGATCCAGGTCTTCACTTCCAAATTATGTTTTTTAATTTCTTGATAGAAAACACTGCTTATGTTTCTCACTGATGGATTGAGTTAAATGTACTTTATATGAATCTGTTATGGACTTTTTAAAAATTATTTTCTAAATTGCATTTTGAAATTTATACCACATCCCTTGTTATTTTTTCTATTTTGTCTTGTCACACTTGTTTTTTTCTGCACCTAAAATATTTTGCCAAAGACAGATAGCAAAAGAGAGAGCTACATGCATTGGAATAAGTCAAGAGAATATATATGATTCAGAATGTATTAGTTCCCTGCAGAGCTCTGAGTTATTGACTGGCTTCCAATCGATTACCACATAGCTCTAGCTCAGTTAGCCATTTTAAATGGAAAGTTGAAGCTTTGTGAAGAAGGAAGATTCTGGGAAAGAAATAACACCATAAACACAGAAAGGGAAAAGGAGAGAGAGAGAAAACATGCAATTTAAATATGCACAAATGAGAGGACAGAAGAGACCCTCAAAATACCAAAGATGAGAAAAAAGAGAGACAAATATTGGAGAGTAGAACAGAAAAAAAAAAATCTATATAGCAAGATGTATATCAAGGAGAAGTTTTTTTCTAATGCTGGATTTGAGTAATAAGAGGGCGAGCTATATCTTACTTTACAACATCAGGCTTGATGAGTTCCTTCAGTAGGTAAACTGACATAAGAAGGGGAAGAAATCCAAAGCAGAACAACTAGCCAAATAAGAAAAGGAAACAAAACAATGAGCTAATGCTAACCAAAGAAATTGAGCAGAATAAGAGCTTTCCTAATTAAATTAAGGGAAACAATATGCTAAACTGAAAATTCCACAGGCACATTTCTAAATAATAAGGACAATATAATGATCTCTCAGACAAAGCTATCGAGCACCTTTTTTTTTTTTTTTAATGTGCTTTTAACAAGAAAAATAAAGAAAAGATTACACATTTAGGAAGTAAGGAAAGCCTTTTAAAATTAACTATTGATTCACTAACAAAAATTTCATTTAAAGAGAGTTGAAGTTGCGTGTTAGATAATGTTTCTAGTTGAAAATGAACATATTTAGGAATCAGGAAATACATTAAAGACAATGAAAACAAGCTCCATACAACAAAGAAATGTATTTGAAACCCCTGTGCAACCTTAACTCAGCCTCCTTTGACAAATGACTTGAAAAGTATTTTCAGGACATCACTTTTGAGGACATTACACCCCTCCCTAAGACACATAGGCGTCAGGTTGCAAGTTGGGGGAAGAGAATATGCAACTGGGGCAATAAAACAAGTTTTGCATTTTTAGGGCACTGACCGACACGCAGCTCCTGACTAACTTGTGGCGCACTTCACATACGGCGCCATAAGTTACAGCAAATTCCCTTCCTCCCCACCCTCTACCTCCCACAACAGATATTTTCTGTTGAGTCGGAGTGGAGGGAGTAAGCTCTGCTTTGGAGCCAGCTATGTGTCTGCAGTCTCTCCCCGCTCCCCCTTCCCTGCCCCCTCTCCCCCACCCCCCAGCTCTGGTATTGTCTTCAGGGTGGGAGGGAGGAGAAGGGCTGGGGGGAAGCTCGGGCTGGTGTTTGCCCAGCCTGCATTGGACGAAGGAGACTCCAATCCACTTGCCCCTACCCTCCAGTGCTGGGCAAACCCCATCCCGTACTCCTCCCTCCCACCCCATCCTGAAGACAGCACCAGGGGTTGGGTTGAGCTGATGCAGCCCAGCCTTTCTCCAGGCAGGAACTGACAGAATTTAATGTAGGTGCTCCACTTTGGATCACCTTCATCTGAACAATCATGTAATTGGGGTTCAGATTGTCACACAATCAGGCTGTTTTAAAGTGCTTTGCAGCTGTCCACTTCTGTCAGGGCATGGCTATAGACCACTTTCAGGGGGTTGATCATGTGACAAAATGTCACTTCTGTCAGTGTTTTAAATCCTCTAATTCCTTATCCCTGAATAAAAAAGGTTTAACTACATACCTTCTCTCAGTCTAAATGTCCACACAGAGATGTGTCAACCCACTGGTAGTTCCAAGGATCTGTGGTGCTATACAGAGTGTCCCTGGGACATTTGGGCATGAATTCAGAATTGTTTTGAGCCCTTTTCTGAGTAATAGTCATGGTATGTATGCTGGGTACAAGAAATTAATTTTTAGGGCTTTTTGTCATCACTTCAAGGGTACTTTAAGAATTCCTGAAGAATTTGTATTTTGACAAAGTGTAATAGTCATCCAGACAATGTTTTCTTCCTTAGCTATGTTCTGAAATATCATTTCTCCAAACCCGGAAAAAGATCTTAATACATAGAGGTTCCTCAGGCAAAAGAAATTAAATAAGTTTAGATTTGTTTATTAAAGCCAACTGTTTTTTAAAGTTTATTTATTAATAGGTTTATTTTGGCACTGATGGCTTTAAATTGATTAAATTGATTGTCTTTATAGCTTTTTATTTTTATTACTTTATTACCTAAGAGTCTTGGTCATAGACTAGGGCACAAACAAATGCTAGGAGCTATTCAAACCCAGAACAAAAAAAATTAGACCCTCCCTGGAAAAGTTAACAGTCTAACATGAGAAAACAAATGGATACAGAGAGATGGAGAAGCTG
Source organism: Alligator mississippiensis (assembly GCF_030867095.1). NCBI lineage: Eukaryota > Metazoa > Chordata > Crocodylia > Alligatoridae > Alligator > Alligator mississippiensis. The sequence continues at coordinate 33,980,526 of NC_081836.1, forward strand.
AGTAAAAGAATGAGACAGCAGGATAAGCAGCATTCTAGTAACTAGAGCAAGGATTTATACGTTAGAGAATACAGAGGCACAACAGCCAGCTCACAGAGGCATCAACTGTTTCTGGGAGCAGAGGGAAGCATCAAGGCTGATGCACCATCTGAATGAAGGGAACATTCAACATGAGCAGTTCTGTAGGTTGAGTTAGAATGGAGAAAAACAAGGAGCACATCCACCCTTTACCTCCCCCTTCCCTTGTTTTGGTCTCTGAGCACAGTAAAGATTGTGGTCAATCTCTGTCTCAAGGTAATGGGGTGAGGGGAAAGGATAATGCTGTCTGCCTTCTCTCTGATAAGCAGGCATGGACATTATTTAACTGGTTATGTCCCACCTCTTGGTTTATTCATTTATAAAAAGAGTATAATAATAGTTATTAGAGAGTGTCATGAATTTAGTGATTATAAAATACCTGGAGATACTTGAATTAAAGGAGCAATGTATATGCAAATTTTTATCAATGCAAATTTTTATCAATCAACATTTCCACAACTCTTTCTTTTATGCCAATAATAACAAGTGCAGAATCGTAGCAGGATACAGTCACATATATTTAAAATAAAATTAATTTGCCCATCCAAAGGATCTATCTAAATTATCCATATTTGTACAAGTGCTAACACTGTGCCTATAATAGAGTTAATTAAATATACAATGAGCTATTATTAAAAATAAATTAAAAACTTGTAGTTTTTGTGTATATATGTATATCTATTCACACAGATATATGTATATATTCACATATGCATGTAGCTGATCATGTTATTTATATAAAAATATGTTAGTATATATTAGATTTTTAAAATGTATTTATTTTTTCCATATTATCCTTCTTTTGACAAGAACCTTGCTCATTTAATACCCTAACTTAAATTCCTTGGCAACTGATTGGTTACCCATTCCACGGACCCTTCTCAGTCATCCTGTGCCAAAAGGCCATGTAAAATGTTGAAAGCAAACTTGTAAATGAATGACTTTGGGAAATATGTGACTTATGCATTTTTATTTATTTTTCAGTTTTTTGCATTCATATGGTTACATTTCTGTTTCTTTATAGAGTAGTGTTTCAAGAGCCTGTGTATGGCAATAAGTTACCACAGGTATGGAGTACTGACTGATGAAAAACCTCATCACATTGAATGTAGATTGTTGTGAAATACTAACAATCAAATCAGCAGGATTGGGGGAGGTTTTCACATGTACAAAATGAAGGGGCAAAGCCAGCAGCAACATTTTATTAGTTATAACACCCAATCTCAAATATTTTTTCAGATACCCTTTTGAAATGCTGTGTATGTCCCATGTAAGACTAATGTCAATGAGACTTTTTTCTGTAGGACTGTAGGTTCAAGCATATTGATCTTATGCACACTGGCATAATGGAAGGGGGAGCCTCAAGCAGTTATAACATAACCACTGCAATTCTAGATATAGGAGCAGTAATGAAGAGATGATATAGTTATTCCTTTTTCACTAATATGTTCTCCATTTCTGCATATGGCTGCTCTAGAGAAAACACTGGAACAGAGGAAAATACAATATTTCTATAACAAAGTAGTTACCCAAATCCTATGAAAATGCTTAACATTTAGCTTATAGCATTATGCTATAAAAATGAAAATACTTAGCATTTAGCAAATAGTTTTAGAGTATCTTTAGATATTTCAATAAAGTTTCATAGAAAATTATAGCAAATGTTGGTATGCAGCCATGTTATATAACTTTATACATGATGAAGCAATACTGTGGTCATCCTGCACATAGCTACATTGAAGTATAGCATTTTTCATTTGAGAAGGGTTTGGAGGATTGGATTAACAGTCAGTGGCATGGGGGCTGTATAAAAAACGAAGTGAGTCAAGAACATATATTGTTGAACAGTTTAACTAAAAATGTAACCCAAAACATGCAGACACTGCAATATACAACTACTACTCTACAGAGGTATATCTATTATATATTGCTTGTAAATCCTCTGTCTGAGAATTTGGTAAAGTTGAAAATCTGAGCATGTTGCCAAACTGAATGTTAAATCGAACAAATTTGCTACATCAAGCAAGTTGTAGAATCACATAATACTCAAAGGTATAGTGTAATGAGTTGAATGACAATCCTGAGTCAGCAGTGCATTTAAGTATATGCTTAAACTTAGTTCAGTGGGACTATTCACATTATTTATTTTATGCACCTACTCAAATCTCTTGTTCATTCTGAGACTCTGCTTGTAACAGTTGATCTTAACTATATTTTAATGTAGTTTTTTTTAAACTAAAAATATTTATGCTAAACAATCACAAGCCATGAGATCAATAAATGACATACTCACAATAATTATATCATTATTAAAATACAGATGTCATAAATTTTAACACCTAAAATTATTTATTAGCTGTTTCAATAAGGGGCTTTATTCGGGGGCGGAGGGGGGTGGAGAATGGATGCATTTGTATTTTGAGAGTAAAGTATATTAACAGAACTCCCAAGGAATATCAAACCCAGCTTCTGAAACATGACATTGATGAGTACAGATTAGTATCTCAGAACCATATGTTAACAAACAATTTATTTTGGTATGATAGAGGAAAACAATGAAAGATTGATATTTGTGCCTGGTGCCCAAACATTCCCACCTTTCCAATGCCAAGCCCATACTTAATCCAAGAGTCATTAGGTACATAGTTATACTAAGAAAAAGGGCATTCTTTATTTGAGTAAGAGTTTGGTGGATTGGGTCAGTGGCGACAAGCATGAGAGCCATATCTATACCTGACTAAGTCAAGAACATGTACGCTACTGACGAATGACCTGCATTCCAACAGACATTCTGGACCATGAAAACTAGGGGTGGGCGAAATGGGCCATAGTCAATTCAGATTTGGCCTGAATCGGAAACAGTGATTTGATTTTTTTGATTCAGATCACTGTTCCCGATTCAATTAATCTGAATCTGAATTTGAAGATTCAATGCTGATTTGGAGAATCAGTGATATGGCCATAGACACAGCTTTAAATGTTTTTTCTATATACCTTGAGGTACCAGGCGCAGCTTGTAAACACTGTGTTGTTGGGGTGGATGGAGTGACCCACAGGAGCGCGGGGTGGGGGCCCATGTGCTTGGCGGCAAACCCAGAAGTGGACCGGAATACTTCCAGTCCACTTCTGAGTCCACCACCGAGCATGCGCCCCCCCCCCCCCAGCGTCTCCTTGGCTCGCCGATTGGCCACGGGGAGACCCTAGGTGCCCTGCCAAGACACAGGAGGCACCAGTCACTGAGTGCTTCTGGTCCACTTATGGGTCTGCTGCTGAGCATGCTGGGGAGCCCCCCGTGTTCCTGTGGGATGCTCCATCTGCCCCATCATCACAGCATTCATGATCTGCCTGGTACCTTGAGGTATGTAGAAAAAACATTTAAAGATGTGTCTATGTTCAAATTGTCGAATCTTTCCAAATCTCTCCAAATTGATTCAGAGGGTTCTGATTCCATTCAGGGGGATTAAAGGGTCTCCTGATTCAATTTGGATTCAGAGATTCGGCCACTGAATCGGGCCTAATCTCCGCTGAATCGAATCAGGGACTGGAGCTTTATGTAGCCCTAATGAAAACAAACCCGTAAAATTTAAATTTTTTCCAACATATATTTATAGCATGTAATCCACAAGACAATGGGTGTTTTATGGAGTTAAAAAAATGGAGGAAGCGGATAATAGAGGGACTTTTTTTTTTCTTTATATCATACATTCTTTTGCTAATTGTCTTCTAATAGCTCACAACTTGGGGTAAGTTTTCAATTTTTGTAATAAGCTCTGTCAGCTTCACTACTTTGTGGCTCAATTTGTGCTTGGTGCCATTATCTGACATATGATTGCCCATACGCAGAGTACCTGGAGGCAATACTTGCCCGTTATTTCACATACTTTTTGACACCTCAGGTAGTTTTTAACAAGTTTTCTAAGTGCTTAGCTGCAGCACTGTCTGTCTGGTTGGCAGGCAAGGAAAGTACATAGGAACTCTGTCCTCATTTTCTCCACTTGCAGGCATTCTTTTATTGGCCCATAAGTGTAAAATGATCTAAAGTAAGGAGGTATTTTTTGGCAGTGTTTCTTAGCTGGCATGGAAAAGGTGGCACATAACAGTATTGTGCAAGCTATCTATCTAAACCTAGTGGCTGCATGACACAATTGCCTATGGCAAAGATCTGACCAACTTTATGAGTAGGCACAGATACCATTATGGGCATAAGAGTTCTAAATAGAGTTGAAAAATGTGTTTAAAGTACAAGTGTAGCTCACAGCATAGGTGTTATTTTTTGAATCCCTATCCATAACTTCTGTGCTGATTGTTTAAAAGATATGGTGTTATTGTTATTGGCAGTTGTGAATGGATTGGCTTTCAAAAAAAAAAAGATTTTTTTCCCCCAAATATCTGTTAGAGATGGGATTAAATCAACCAAGTACTACATAGGTGACAAGATGTAACTTCTGATTTAAAATATGAGAACAGTGGGCTAAGTAAAACTTCTAAGGGCATGTCAGGTTTCTCATAAACTAGGTAGCTCCTGAAAAAGTAGCTTGCTTCATATGCTTTTTGTAAAATGCACAAAAATATATAAAATGTGGTAAGAATACACTAGTATTTGCATAAGGGTTTGAAGGGAGAAATCCATTCCTCTCGCTTCTCCCTACAATTTAGTGTGAATAGAGCTTTCAACATTAAGAGCATTCTATTTAAATGTTCACATTAACAACGGGGGGAACATCATTCAAAGCTGTATAATCTCACTTGTTTCTTTTTCATCTCTTTTTTTAATGCTGTGGGGACACACAACAGTCTCAAGTCCCAAAGGATTATAGGGTGGTGGATTCTAATTGGAACGTAAATGGTGTTTGTGTTATCTGTGGAGACTGGGCTCTGTTTGTTAATTGGCATGCTGAGATCATTTTGAAATGGTTGATATAACACCGTGGTCCATTGAACAGGAAGTTCTGCTGTTTTCACAGTTTGATAATCAATGCATCACTGCACACAATTCCTTTCAAATGTGTGTTTGTTTGTCCTGTTTGCTTAATTGAACAGCTGCAATTACTGTTACATGCAACTGAATGTTAATTCAGGGGAAAGCAAAAATACTCCTTTTTCATTATGATCTTATTTACAAATTAGAAACCTATCTAACATTAGATTTTTAATGCAGCATACAAATTCATTGGTTTAATCACAAGGTATCAGGTTATCCTTTTAAAAATGAAGTTGTTGTTACCCAAGTAATTTTATTTTTTTTTAAATGGGAATATGGCTTTATTATGCTACTCAACATCTCATTTATAGGATTTAATAACTGAAAACAAAGAAAAATATAAATTTGCTTCATTCAAAAATATTTTTGATAAATGATTTTTACTGATTTATCATGATTATCAAATGAAATGTTAAACAGGAACTGATGACTTTTTCTGGTGAACTTTATGAAAGAATCTAGTGAAATTTTTAATTTATAGTTTAACCTTTAATTGGACTTTTAGCATGAAAATAACATTGCAACTGATTGCTAATTTTTGGAATATATTAGATTGCTTCCTGTAGCAATCCAATTAGAATGTAAGTTTGTGTTTCAGGGTGGTTATGCTGCCTACCGGTATGCCCAGCCTGCCACTGCCACTGCAGCTGCCTACAGTGACAGGTAAGACTTACTTTACAGCTAATAAATGCGTAACATACAGCAAGTTGAAGATGATTTCTGTGGATTTGCCTTGTTTAAATCTCATAAGTGGTTTGTTGCTTTGCAGATGACTATGGTATCTAAAGCTAGGCTGTTATAATCCATGAAGAGCCATAAATGGAGAGATTAGTGCTTAATTAAGAATCAGACATGACAGACACATTCCCAAACTGTACATCAGCTACTCTACTATGAGTAGATAGCCTGTGACCCTCATACAATGTAGATAAATAATGTACAGCTTTATGATGATCAACTATTTAAGATCATCATATTATCTTAACCATATTATTTCAGTTCATAAGCAGAATTTGAGTACCCTCATGTTTCTTTGAGTCCTGTTGAAGTCAATGGAAGTTGGGGGTAAAATGTATCCTTATAGGACAGGATCATCAAAGTCAAAGACAATTCTCCCAATTGCCTTTTTTCCCCAAGGATTTAATTTATTTAATTAGAAAATAAAGGCAAAATAACTCTTTTTGTCACTCTTTTTATACCCCAAGAATGGATAAAATTAATGAAAGATGAGTAAATGCAAACTGGGAAAGGAAAATAAATCCTTAAATCTGTATTTTTTGAATCCTGCAAAGACTTACATGTGTGCTTAATTTTATACACACTGAGTAATCATATTGAAGACCATGGAAATTATTAGATGACCTCATGAAATCCCTTCTAGCCCTACTTTCCTATGATCCTGGTCCCACTAAATTCTAACCCCATTAAAGTCAATGGCAAAATTCCTATAGACTTTGCTAGAGGCTCATTCACACAGATAGCATAAAATGAAGCACATGTTTGAGTCTTTGCAGAATGTTGGCCTAATTTTGTAGCGAAAAAGAGGAATGCTCTTCATTGAAAAATTCCTTCTTAAAAAATATACAAAAACATTTGGTGTCAATTAATACTTTTCATATTTTTGAAGGGCTTATGGTGTATACCAGAAGTGGGTATGTACTGTGCAAAAGATCTGTATGTGTATTTTGCTTCACAGTGGCAGCAGGAAGTAAGGGCCCACTTCTGTACTCATGACACAAGAAAATCTCTGCTTTAAATCAGGTGCAGATTTTCTTGCCCCGAGTATGAATTGACACTGAAATTAGGTACTAGAGTAGACATTAATATTGATTTTCTTATGTTTCTGTTTGTTAAAGAAATCTACAGAATAAGAAATTTTAGTAAATGATTCTTTAAAGTGCTGTTCATGGATTCAGTTTTCTTAGAAACATGGAACATGGTGTGAATGTTAAAATGCTATGCATGCATAGTTGCCTTACAAGTGCTTATTCTGGTAATGAAGATATATTTTTAAAAGTTTTGTGAATAAAAACAATTTGCATGTGTGGCTGAGGCATGCTGTGTCAGAAAGGTAAGCAAGTTACTTTCTATTAATTCGGAGTCAGTAATATAAATCAGATACTGCTGTTTGCGCCTTGTTCGCGATGTACTCTTTCTACTTAGGGTAACCTACTGTGTGGAGTGCTACTCCGTAGTTTTCATTTCATTTCCACAAAGGTGTGTTGTTAGCATGTTGCAGCTATAGTAATTTTCTGTGAGCTTATAATGCAAAACCAGTTCCTGATTCAAAAAGTTAATAAAACTAAAAGGGCGAAATCATAAACAACTTCATATGGTTAGTCATTTTTTGCCAGATATCGTTCAGTTCTCTCTGTGATCGTTGCCATAACAAGAAGCTGTAGATATAGACTAGTGTAGTACTTAGAGATGCTGCACAATATCAAGATGAAGCCTAAATGCTTTAGCTATCAAATAATGTATCTAATTATAAAACAGACAAATCAGATGCTATAAGGTAAAATATCAGGGTTTTATCTATACTGTTGTATTGGCATTTGTTTCAGAGAGTCAACCTCACTAATAAATGTTCTGATAAAAGGGAAGGAAAAAGAATTTGATAAAAGAAAAGTTATAGTATGCTTAAATTTTGTAAAAGAAGACAGAAATGGTATGATTAGCAATGCAGTAGTTACAACCCTTAATTATTTAATGGAATATATTTCTAGTATGATAAATTTTCCAGTACACTGTTTGTGTATAAATATAATTGCAATAAACTGAGCTTGCTGAATCACTATAGGCATCTTAAATGGATTTATTTCTTTTATTTTTTATTTAGTTTCTCAGTTTAAATGGGTTTACCTCCCCCTGTTGAATAAGGTGTCTTGGGTTAATTACAAAGATATAATTTTAATTGCTTTCTCTATGGGGGAATCCTAAAACTGCTTTCAATAACTAAACCAGGCAAAACATTTATTTGCATATATGAAACTATATGCAAACATGGATACCTTAAATTACATGCAATTACAAATTGGTTTACTCGTTTCAGTTTTCACTGAATTTTCATGGAAGGAAAGAATGTGAGTTTTGTATGTCAGAAAATTAGGTTCTTCCTCACTCCCCAGTTATACTGTAAGTGCTTAAATAAAGTTCAGGACAACTATGTGTACCTTTTCTTCCCAATAAAATCATTACTTCTTTGTCCTTTGATACATACAAGTATTCCATATTTGGTCACACCGTGCTCCTTTTTCGTCCTGGATAATAAGTCCCTATTTAATTTTATTCTTAGCTAGATTTACTTATTGTATACATTAATACAATGCCTGGGAAAGTATAATGAATGCCACCACGCATATATTGTGATGCTGTGATGTATCATGAAAAGACCACTTTAAAAAAAACCACTTACTGTTTGAGTCACAGATCATACGCATGCTAAATGGCAAGGTTCCACATTTGACATGGTGTCTTAAGTAAGGAGGAGATGGAAGGAATAACTGGATTGAATACATATTTTGTTCATTTAAAAAGGGGAGGTTAACAGGAAGATTTGGGACTCTAGAGTCTGTACACCATGTCAATGGACAATGACTGGAGCTGTAAAAGTCCATTGTGAAGCTATATAATGGTATCCTTGTTTGTCACAGTTGGAAATATTGCTGGACACAGGCAATGAACAGCTAACATGAAGGAGGAAACTAAGGTGGCAAAGAGATGAAACTTGTAAAAATTAATTTAAGTAGCTGCTAACAGAAGAGAACATATCTATATATATATGTGCACACACATGTAAAAAATTGAACTAGGGCTGGTGTTCAGCTGTTCAGGTGTTCAGAGCTAAAAAAAGAAAACCAACAAAAAAACCTACTTTATTTATGAAACAATATAGTAAAAAATTATGTTACATCTTCAGTAAGGAAGCAGAGTTACATACTGTATGAAATCTCTCACCTTTTTAAATTAAAGTTAAAGCTTTCAGCCTTTTGAGGATTTTGATCAAAACTTACAAATTTATTATGTTCAAAATGTTTAAAAATTTCTTCATAAATTCCCCTGCCTACCAACTGAGTAGGGGCCACATGACGTTTTGGTCTATACATGTTTTGTACCACTTTGGAGCTTTGTACTCTAATAAGCTGTTATAACTGAGAGATTGTTTGGAGGAAAACATTTTTAAATGGTGGACAAACTAAATTAAACCAGATATCAGTTAAATTTAAGCACAGCTTTTACTTGACTTCTAATAAGCTCTTAAATATAGATATTGACAGAGACTTACACTTAAGTTTGACTTAAAGAAAACTGGCAAAGCTATCAAATTTTATCTTCATGAAGTAGAACCACTCTAAGCATGGCAGTGGGGCGTATCGTCATTTTGTCATTGCATGTTCACTTGATGTTGCTAGTATGTCTGTAATGCTGTATTGGATTTGACAGATCCATCACATTAGCTCAGTGAATGGCTTGCTTGAATTAAGCCCAAAGGCAGACTTATTCACATTGATTGGCTATTGGTTTTGTGTTTTATGACTTGATTGTTGCATCTTTGATCAGAAGAAAAAATGTTCTTTTTTTGCATATTAACTGTAACGACAAGTACCTACGTAAGTGTATTTGATGATGTATAATAAATATAAGTTAAGACTTGTCCAGATGGCAAGAGTCTTCTCACTTGTACTGCTTGCTAACCCTGTAAGGCTTCTTAATGATAAGTATGTGTGTGTTTATATATGTATCTGCATATTCATATATACACACACATCTCCACACACATTCACATGTATTTGAGGCAGTTTACCTTGAGACTGCAAAGTCCATTTTGCTAAGGCAGTGTCTAAATTATATCCATGGAAAGACTCTTATTGACTTCATTTGGAATCAGGATTAGACCCACAGTCATGGAAGCTGACTTTTTTCTTATCTGAAAAACATGGAGTTATAAAGACATATGCTAAACAATTCATACACAGTGCACTTTGTAGTGTAAAAATCTATCTATATATTTACACTACCAGTTTGTAGTATATACTTTTTCGATAAAATATGATTTTGTACAATTCATAGAAATAGGACATTTTGTCATATATCCTCCACATTTAAGTCTTATACTTGCCATGCAAATTCCCAATTATCCCAACATTTTATCCTTAAAATGACCAAACATATTTATTTTGGGCAAACTGGTAATGTTTGTAGATACAGAATTTAATAACTTTGTCCAGCTGTTCTCTTTGCATAAGGAGTTGACAGTAATACTTAAGGCTTATAATCATAGGATCCCAATAGTAAATTATTAGACTTAAAGTTAATTAACTTGAAGACATCTTAATTAAGGACTACAAAATAAAACAAAGGTTAAAATATTTTAAAAAAACCCCCATAGGTCAGTTTCTGTAGATTTAGGCAATTTTCAAGATACTTTATTTGTAAATAAATGCTGAAAAAAATCAGTGTTATAGTTACAGTTTTATTAACATTGTTTTTATTGGGGGATTTTTACTAAGAGATATATAATAATAAAGTGTTTGAAAAGATATAAAATAGTAGCTTTATCTAGAGTTTAATTTACCACTGAAGAATTTTATAGAAAGATTAATGTGCTAAAAAGTTGTATTTAATGTTTTTACTTTTTCATGGGATACAGGTAAGAGAAAATTTATGTCAAAATTAATAGAGTTTGGCAAATGAGTTCATGAAAAAACAAGTCTTAGCAATAGCTGCACTTATCCCTGTACTCCCAGCCAAGTCTTCCAACCCTTGCCCATCTCTACAAACCAGCTAAGATGAAATCTACAATATTTAGAGACATTATGGGAAATGCTAGGTAACATTAAGTTATTCTGCCTGGTGACTCTGTGAATCTAAGGCCCTCTCTATGCATTACATTTATGCCATGATTAATGTGTTAATCATGGCATAAATGGAAAGGGTGGATACACCCAGCTTAAGGTGCTATAAAATGGCAAGCAAGCCGTGAATGTTTCCCATAGAATGTAAAGCACTGTTATGGCTGGTACATATGGTACCTTAAATTTAAGCTGTGGCCAGGGCCAACAATCAGTTGATTATCAGTCCTGGGGCTGAGATTGCACTGGGTTCTGGGACCAGCCCCTGTACAGTCCGATCCCCAGATTGACAATCCAAGTGCTTGTCAGCCCCAGCCCACGGCTGAGGGAAGGGGCAGGGGAGCTGAAGGACTTTAAAATCTGTACCTAACAGCTCTGGCTAAATTGTCAGCCACAGGGGATCAGAGACTTCCCATGAGGGGAAAAGGGAGGGCAAAGCAGTTTAATCCTGTGGGTTTAAAGTCTCCAAGGGGGAGCCTTTCAACTCCCCCCTACCCAGCAGCCCAGCGAGCAGCGTTGGTCTTGGGTATTTAACAATCATTTGATTGTTGGCCCTGATGTGGACTGCTTTGAGTTCGAAACATGGGGCATTCCTGCTGGGGCTGATGACAAATTGATTGTCTGTCAAGATGGTCCCAGGAGAATTGGAGCCAGGACTGTCTGTTGCAGTCAGCAATCAGCTGATTGTCAGCCCTGTGTGCTGGGCTATGGCACCCAGCTTTCAACTTGCCAGTGCAGGTGAACCCTGGGCACATGATTCTGGGCTCCCCTTGCATTGGCAAATAATAATGGTACATTTGTGATCTGATTCCTCATCCCAAAATCACACCTCCTGCCATTCATGCTTAGCATAGCTGGAAGTGTGATTGTTGGGATTGGGGATCAGATCCCATTCTACCATTCAGTGCACATATGCCAGGGGGCTGAAGAGCAAATGGGCAGCTTTACAGGAATTCAAACAGGACTCAGTTTGCTTAGCATAGAAGTAATGATGCAAGCTTTTTATGCAGTGCTTTTTTTCTTCAAAGCACTTTGGAATCATTTAGGGCCAGATCCAGAAGGAGTTAGATTGGGTCTTATTTTTTCTGATTACCCTGAGAGACAATTACATTTGTCAGTTCCTTAGTAATTCAGATTTAAAAAAAAAAATATTCATATATATGGTCACTTGACAGAAATAATAGACTTAGTTTTTTCCTCTTAGACTCATAAGTTTGTATCTTTATGTCCATAGGTAAGCAAACCAGATGGCCATTGCCTTATTTTTGGGTATTCTTTAGTTAACGGTTGGCACTTAGATTATCATTTTTGCACCTCTGGATTATGTGTAAAAAGATATAGTCAAAACAGAATAATTAGGTGAAGTAGAAAGGAGGAACTGTGATAAGTAACAGGGGAAAAGAGGATATGAATGTTAAGAAAAAAAACAGTTAGAGATAAGAATTAGAGATAGAATTATGACTATAAAAATATAAAGTGAAAAAGAGTAAGTCTGCTGAGCATTCTGTAGAAAATATGACAGGAGTTTACAAAAATAAGACAACATATTTTATGTCTGCATTAAGAACCTTTCTTCTTTAATTTCAAGGAAGAGGGAAAAGCATTTAAAATTTAATAACAGTTATAGGTTTCTACTTAAAGCTAAATTTTATACTTCTAGTACTGCATTTGTTACCATATGGTAATCATGCATTTATTCTGCTTTTGGATGCCGAGACCTGATCCACATCTGCATTGTTCCAGTCTCTCACTTGCATAATCATGCAAAAATGTGAAACTATATCACTGCAAAACTGGAGAAATGGAGCGGTGAATAAGATCCCTCTTTCCTTATTACAACAAGCTTCCCATTTCAGAGTTTGCATCACTGTTAGTTACTAAGCCCAGTTTTCCGACCCCTAAATTAAGTAAGGTCTCCAAAAGCAAACACTAAGGCTAAAAGCAGATATCAGATATCTCCAGGGGCAAAACTTCATTCTGGGATCCTGTGGAGTACAAAGTCATTATCCCACTTCAAGTACTTGCAAAGTACCAAAATAATTTTTTTTTTCTTGGAAGAATCAGGATAATTTCATAGAAACATAGAAAATGAGGGTTGTAAAGGGCCTCAGGAGGTCATCTAGTCCAACTCCTTGCTCAAAGCATTACCATCCCCAACTAGGTCATCCCAGCCAGAGCTTTGTCAAACCAGGCATTAAAAACCTGCAAGAGTGGAGATTCCACAATCTCTCTAGGTAACCTGTTCCAGTGTTTCACCACCCTCCCAGTGAGAGACTTTTTTTCATATTCAACCTAAACCACCCTTGTTGCAATTTGAGACCATTGGCCCTTGTTCAGTCAGTTGTCACCACTGAGAACAGTGTAGCTCCATCCTCTTTGGAACCACCCTTCAGGTAGTTGAAGACTGCTGTGAAATCCCTCTTAATCTTTCCTTTTGCAGACTAAATAAGCCCAGTTCCCCCAGCCTCTCCTCAGAAGTCATATGCCCCAACCACCAAACTATTTACATTGCTCTCTGCTGGACTCTGCCCAACTTGTCCACATCTTTTCTATAGTGGGGGGCCCAAAATTGAACACACTAATCCAGTGCAGCATAGAGGGGAATAATTACTTCCCTTGATCTGCTGACAAATCTCCTACTAATACAACCCAGTATGTTGTTAGCCTTCTTGGCAACAAGGGGACACTGCTGACTTATATCCATCTTATTGTCCACTGTAACTCCCAAGTCCCTCTCTAGAAAGCTGCTGCCTAGTCAGTCAGTCCCTAGCTTGTATTGGTGCATGGGATTGTTCCATCCTAAGTACAGGATTTGCACTTGTCCTCATTGAAATTCCTGAGATTTCCTTTGGCCCCATCATCCAATTTGTATAAATCACTTTTGAATACTAGTCCTAGCCTCCAGTGTATCTGCCTCCCCCTCCCCCCCCCCACCCCCGGCCCAGGTTGGAGTCATCTGTGAACTTGCAGAGGGTGCACTCATCCCATCTTCCAGATCGTTCATGAAGATATTGAAAAAACTTCGCCCAGGACTAACCCCTGGGGCACGCTACTTGATACCAGCTGCCAACTAGACTTTGAGCCATTGATTACTACCCATTGGGGCGGACAACATAGCCAGCTTTCAATCTACCTTACAATCCATTCATACAACTTGTACTTCGCCAGTTTGCTAACAAGAATTATGTGGGAAACAGTATCAAAAGCCTTGCTGAAGTCAAGGTATACTATGTCCACTGCTTCCCCCATATCCAGTGAGCCCGTTATCTCCTCATAGAAGGCAATCAGGTTGGTCAGGCATGGCTTGCCCTTGTTGAATCCATGCTGACTGTTCCTAATCAGCTTCTATTCCAAGTGCTAAGAAATGGATTATTTGAGGACCTGCTTCATTATTTTTTCCAGGGACTCAGGTGAGATTGACTGGTCTGTCATTCCCTGGATCCTCCTTCTTCCCTTTCTTAAAGATGGGCACTAAATTTGCCTTTTTTCCAATCTTCCAGGACCTCCCCTGATCACCGTGAGTTTTCAAAGATAATGGGCAGTGGCTTTGCAGTCACAGCAGCCAACTCCCTCAGCAGCCTTCGATTTATCACATGGACTTGTACATGTCCAGGTTTTCTGAATAGTCCCTAACCTGTTTTTTTTACCACTGAGGGATGCTCACCTTCTCCCCAAACTGTGCTGCCTAGTGCAGTTGTCTGGGAACTGACCTTGCCTCTGAAGACAGAGGTAAAAAAGACATTTAGTAGTTCAGCCTTTTCCTCCTCACCTGTCAGTAGGTTGCCTTCCCCATTCAGTAAGGGACCCACACTTTCCCTGACCTTTCTTTTGTTACTAATCTGCTTATAGAAAGCATTCTTGTTACCCTTCACGTCCCTTGCTAGCTGCAACCCCAATTGTGCTTTGACCTTCCTGACTTCATCCCTGCATGCCCGAGGAATATTCTTATACTCCTTCCAATTTGCTTGTCCAAGCTTCCGCTTCTTGTAAGCTTCCTTTTTGTGTTTAAGCTCAACAAAGAGTTCTCTGCTAAGCCAAGTTAGTCACTTGCTACATTTTCTATTCTTCCTGCACATTGGGATGTTTTGTTCCTGCACCTTCCGTAAGGTTTCTTTAAAATACAACCAGCTCTCCTGGACTCCTTTCCCCCTCAGACTGGCCTACCAGGGATCCTGCCCATCAGTACCTTGAGGGAATCTAAGTCTGCCTTTCTGAAGTCCAATTTGAGCAAAGACAAATTCTGAAGACAATTTGAACAAATTGTCATTCAAGCTGCATGTGTAAATTGCTTAGCACCTGTTTTGGTGCATTCAGTCTCTGTGACAAGCAGACCTGGGATACAAACATCATCTATCTGGTTTTAGCCTGAGAGTTGAAATCTAGCCTAGTAGTTAGCTTGTAAAGGTCAGAAAGACATAAAGCTGGGCAAGATGATACAGGTAGATTATGGCCAAATTTTTCAAAGGCACTCACCACTTAGCAGCTCCTGCTCACTTTAGGGGGGATGTTAAGTGCTTAGTATTTTAAAAAATGCAGTGACCACTTACTTGCTCAAATTTGGAATTAAGCACCTTTTAAACATAGCTTACATCAGAGGAGACTACAGTTTGAGATTTAACAAAGAAGTTTCTTGCTTGTGTTTCTGAAGGATAGACATTTAGCGATATATATATGTGCTTGTTCATGCCTATTTGAATGGGTTTATTCAGTTTTTGGAACAAAGAGAGAAAAAGTGCTAGCAATATAGTTTAAGATGTCACTATCTATTTACCTAATATTACCTAATATTTACAAAATATTCCATTATATAATATTCCATATGCTACGAAGACTTCTTTCTAATTGTTACAGAATGTTGGACAAATGTGTCATATAAAAGGGGGTTGTTTTTTTTTTAAATGTGTAATATTCAGCAGACTGGATAAATATGGAGTAAGGGAGTTACTAAAACATTGATTTCTAACCCAACAGACCAAAACTGTTACAGTCTGTTGGGTCAGTTCTTATGCCACTGACATGATAGACCATAACAGCTCCTTTGGACATGTCAATGTCTAATTATACAGTTTTTAGTTTTCAGATCATTGACTCGGTAGACCACAAAAAGGCAGATTAAAGCATGCAATAAGTAGTCAGAGCCTAAGTGCCTCTCCTATGGCTGTTCTGTAAACTAGGAAGAAATTAAGAGCATCACTAAGAGGGACAAAAAGAATAAAGGAGTGAATAGATAAGAATATAGAATAGAATGAGCAAGGTAAGGTCTACAGGGATTTGTGAGATTGACAACACACATGAAATGCATTTAGGAAAAGTCAGAAAATATTACATGAGAATTTTAAATGTTTATGTAGAGAAAGTAAAGTCAAGAAAGCATTCGGGCACTATAGCGCCTTTCATCTTAAAGAATCCCAAAGTAATTGATTAGGAATATATTCAGTAATTCTCCTTATGTAACTTGAAATGCTGCCACCTCTAGGTGCAGTTGTGGTAAACAGACAATAAGATTGATGCACTGGAGTAGTGAGAAGAAAACATCCAGTCTAAGTAAACCCTTGCTTTTCTGAAAAGTGCCTTTGAACTTTCATGGGAATGCAGGGTAGAGTATAAACATATTACTTTTAAAGGTCTGATCCAAAAACATACCAACTTGTAAGCTACCAACATGTTGAAATGTATTTTATCTATCTTGAGGGGTTAAGTCAATCTTCTTGTGTAAATTTCATATCCAATATATAATTACTAAACCATCTTGATCCCTATTGTGATGTGAACAAAAATAACATCAGAAAATACATGAATTAAGAGTCAAACATGAGTCTTTTGAAAGCTCTGGTTAATACTCATTAACAAGTGTTAAAGAAGTTGATATATAACATACACCTGTACATTAGAAGACTGGTAAAGCAATACCCTATATGGATCAGTGAATAAAAAGGGGAATTAACCCAGAGTGACATAAAAACAAAAATATTGACCTAAAGAACTAATATAAAATATGATTTAATGAATTAGAAGCTGATATAAAGATGACATAAATTCTAAACAATATGTAAATTATAAAAATACCATTTTGTATTGCATTATTTATTCCCTGTGCAAAAATAGTTATGGTACAGTGTAGACAAAGACAGATAGCTTGATTCTCATTGACATTAAGGCTGTGGAAGCATTGCTGCAAAGGAGCATTAAAGTGGGTGCAACTGTATTAACTGTTTTTTTGAATCTTTGGGGTTGCTTTAGTGGTGCACAATGGCCTTAGTATAAATAGAATGGCCAAACTTTTCACATAGAGATGCTTCAAGTTAGGTACCTAAATAAGAGGCCTGATTTTTATTTAGCGGGTCTGAGCAGTCACCATTGTAATTGATTTTATTTGTGCTCTGAATATCATGTCACTTATCTCTCTCTCCAAATACAGACATGCATATTGAATTTTACAGCTCACAATTTTCAATAATTTTACTATTGTCAAAATCACAAAAGATTTAGAGTGAAATCATAGTTCTATTGAAGTCAAGGGAAATTTTGTCATGTACATCAATGAAGTAATTATCTTATTTGGAGAGTCTAGGTTCCCCTTACAGCTCTGAAAGTTCCACATAGAAGTCTTCTGTCTGTCTCTTGCAGTTAAGTACATTTTACAAATACAGGTAACTGGCATTGATATCATTTTGCATCTAATCCCACAAGTGTACAAAAACCCCATTGAAAAGTCAGGTAAAATCAAAGAGTTTACACACGCACTTTGCAGAACTGCAAGCAAAAATATGTTGTAAAGAAAGTTTACAGAAAAAATATGGTGAGAATAGTTATTAAAATTCTGGCAATTGCTAAGAATTGTTATTGTCCAAATTCTGGCAGTATCTGGTAATAAATGTAACATTTTGCCTAATGGGTAATATATGTTGCAACAGCTACATTAACTTACTCTATGAGAGACCAGTTTTTCTATAGCCTCTAAATGCTGTTGGTTTCTGCTAGAGGAATAATCAGTATCATTTCCACATCAGAAATCACATCTGCATTAATATTCAATCAGTGGCTTACTGTGGGTCTCTGGCGCCCAGGGGTAAATGCTTACATTTGCACCCCCTCTTCCCCAATCTGAGCAGGGTGCAGGACCTGAGGCAAATCAGCCTGTGCAGAACCCCACCTCCTGCCTCATGGCACGGGCTGCACAGGAAGGGGTGACAGCTAGAATTTCCATCCAGAACTGCCAAAGACAGCCACAACCTGCTGGGTGGGATGGTGGGCCACACACAAAACATGGGAGGTGTCGCGGCCAGTGTCCCCTCCCAGGATGGTGCCCAGGGGCCATGTCCCCTTCTCTTCTCCCCCTCCCCCGTCACTATGCTACTGTATTCAACCCCTACTTTCAGTCTTGTTCCCTAACACAACCTGTAGGATCAATTTTAAATGTAAGCTGGCACTGTCTCCTTAACACCTATTTAGTTAACCTTGATTTATCCCTTTACATATATTTATTAAGCCTTATTTAACCAGTATGATAACAATGCCAAGTAGGGTACTTATCCATAAGACCAAAACATTTTTGGTATCAATTAAAAATGCAAAATCAGGTAAGTCAGCACAGGCTAATCATTTTCTTTGTGCTTTACCACTAGAGTAGTTCAGATGCATTCTCACAAATTTGAGAACTTGCATTCAGTAAGTGAGCAAAATAGAATGTTTTTACATTTTTTCTATTTTTTTTCTCTTAAAATATAAAAGGTGGTTTTCACAAGTGAAAAGCTAGTCTCAAGTATGAAACTGGAGTGTTTAATGTAAGTCACATTAAAAAATGCCTTGAAGGGACATTCCTTGGATCTGTTGACACATCCTTTCTCAGACATTCACGAGATCCCCCTGTAGTGAACCGGGTTTTGAGGAGAACTAGGCAAATATAATACAGAAGTGTTAATTTGGTTCCATCATTTGGCAATCAAATTAAATTCCTAAGTGGGAAAAAAATTGATTATGTATCTATGTAACTGAATTTGATTCAGGGCTTCATCCCTTCCACTTTAGGCCTGCCTCAGAAATCTGCACAAGGGCATCAGGCAGGATAGGAAGAATGGTGGGAATTGGTGATGTTCTGTCCCTTAAACTTTAACATTGAAAGATCGAGATGCAGAGGACCATAGCAGGTGCCTTGTGAATATTTGTGAAACAAAAATTGTCACTTTCTAAATGCTTCTTCCCTTTTATAGTTGCATCAGTAAGAGGTTAGATTAGGAGCTCTCTAGTGAAAATAGCCGGCCATGAAGGATATTAATATATTAGCAAATAATATTAGTCGGGTTACATTAGTCAGGTTACCCAGCTTCTTGGTAGCTCTATTGAAACTGGACACTGCAGAGCGAACAGAAACCCTGAAAAGATCAGTTTTGTTTATAATTGTTTTTGCCTAGGTACAACTGTAAAGATTGTGATTTAAAATGGTATGAGTATGAAAATGTACTTTGATCTTAAAATCACTGAAAATATAAAGCAGGGTAACAGCAGAGACAAGCTTCTTACAATTTTTATTAAACCAAATGTCAACAAATGTAAGTAGTTTAAGAGCCTAAATATTAAAATTAGGAATTGGGAAGGAAGGAGATAGAACAACTTCATTAAATGATTTTAGAAGGAAATTCCAAACCCTTTCACCATAAATTATTGTCAAGATCACTAGTTAGCCAGAAGCCAGCAGGCCTGTTGGAAGTGATATTAAAACAAACCTAAATATTTTAGAGCACGTAAAAAAATTAAGGTATGTAAATTAAAGTAAGATATAGAATTGTATATTAGATCACATTTATGGTCTAAATCATTGCCACTTTACATTGTCAGATTCTCACCTGGAGTAAACTGGAATAGCTGCAGGAAATCACTATCTTCAATGAAGCTGCATCGGTTTATGCCAAGTGAGGGGTTTGAGCAATAAAATCTAAATACTGTCTATCTGTATTTATGAATTCCATGGTGCTTTTCACTAAATATAGAATCCTAACAAAGGGACCCTAAGAACCCCATCAAGGGCAGGATCATCCCTGACCATGTCTACACATTACCTTAATGTGACACAATAAACTCTGGTGCATATCATGTCAGAGCTTATTGCTTCTGGGCACCACTTTTACATGTGTGCTTGGGACCACAGCACATTGACCCAGGTCAGAACACCCCCACCTGGCAGAGGGCCTGGGGGGCTGGCCTCGGAGGTCAGCCTGCCAGCGCACAACTGTTCTGACCCCTCTCAATGTGCTGTGGAGGGGCTGGTGGGTGAGGAGGGTACTCCTGTGTGGGCTTGCCAGCAGGCAGCCCCCACACTGAAGCACTCCCATGACCCAGCCAGCCCCGTCAGTGTCTACACTGCATTGCTGTTTACTAAATAATGCTGTTGTAGGATAGTACTTGTGTTTAAATGCACTAACCTATGGCAGAGTTAATTAGTTGACTGCAGCCTAACAGAGCCACATGTACAGATGCCAAGACTTTATTGTGGAGCTAATTAGGCAGCTCTGCAGTAAACGTCTTGTGTAGATGTGCCCCCTGTCTACACTACCCCAGGTAAATGTTTGTCTAGACTATAATTTTAAACTCCCCGTATACACATTGTAAGTCCACTCACTGTGCTTTCTTTTCAGAAGCAAGTGTATGCTTCACTCCTAATCTAGTAGTTATTGTTGCTATGTGCTCTTTACAAAAGTTGCTGTTTCTTGCAGTGCTGGTTGTACCTCATTAGTGAGCTAGGTAATTTCTGTATAGTTTGTAAAAATCAGAGAGTAACATTCAAAAGCTCCTTCACAATAGCCCCAGTCACTACACAGTCTTAAGGAACAATGTTTATATTTTTTCCTTCCACCTTTTAAAATGTTGGTGTTATCCTGATATTTTAAAATCTCATCTGATCTCTAGGGAGGCTTCTGCCTATTTTATAGAAGTTCACTGTTTCCAACAGGATGGATTATGAGTTTCTAGGCACGTTAAAGATTTATTTATAATCAAATGTCATATAAATAATGAAGCAAACATTGTTGACCCTAAAAATAACAATAATACTTCTGTTGTATCTCAACCTGCAAGGCTAGGCTTTACAGTCATATGCAGAAAAAGAAGGGTGATTGCAACCCTACTCATCCTTCCTGCCTGTCTCCTACAAGCTTCAGGAATACAGGGCTCAGTTTCTTCCACCTACACATTCATAGTACCGCTGTATACACATGGACAAGGAGTGAGCAAGAACTCTGTACAACAGAACTGTAGCAGGGAGAAGTGATCTACTATGGTAGGTCAATCCAATCTCTAAGTCCCCAGGGCTGCATAGGCTGCACCAGTTGAACCATGAGCCACCGGGCCACATTCTCTGCAAACACTTTCTCCTCACTGCTCCACATACCCATGCGGGCACTCCCCACCACCACCACTACCCCACAGTGGATATAGTCATCCCCTTTCACAGGCCAGACTCACCCTCAGCTCCCCATACTGTCCCACTGCTCTGCCCCCTGGGATGGAGACAGGAAGCAGCATCCAGAGGAGGGAGAGGGAGGCCAGAGACTCTGGATGTTGTGGCTGCTGAAGAGATGTGGGGTGTGGCAGCTAGGTGAGAGCCTAAGGGCTTCAATTTAACCCCTTTTGCCTGTGTGTCCCATGGGCTGCTAGTTGGACAGCCCTTCCCTTCAGGAAAGATCCAGTAAAAATGTACTGATCTTTAAGGAGAAAAGAAAAAGAGAAAAAGAATGATGCCTGAGTTACTTCTACAGGATTGTGCAGCTATACAGCAAACCTTACATGTTGGGCACATTATGGGCTTAATTCAAATCATTAGGGTATGCAAAGACTCTTTCTCCCAATCTATTCCCCTAAGAGAATGTGATCACCTTGCTTCCCCTAAATAAGTGCATCTTCTGTGCCAGAGTCCTGAATCTTCCTTCCAGAAGCAAACAAAGCTAAGCCAAACCTGCTGACATCAACCATTTGGCAGCAATTAGGACTGTGGTACAGAAACACATGCTCTGATGTAACCCTCTGTGCGTCATCCAACCTTAATTTGCCATGAATGTTTGCAATAAAATAGTTTAGCCTTCATTTAGAAGATTTGTTGAAGTTGCATTTGTCTATATATACATGTAACATGATAGCAAACTCCCATTCAAATTTTTAAATAAAGGGACACCCCTTTTCTGTAGCACACATAGGTTTCTAAGGCTATATCAGGAAAGGGAAAATAAATAATAATAAATATCTTCAATACAAAAAGTCATTCTGACCTTGATAAATATGTTTAAAAGATTACTTATAACTTTCCATAAATACAGCAGTAATGTGTGCATTACTGTGTACCTTAGGGTACTTTTACATGTGCTCTGGGGTGGTGGGGGCATTGCTTTAATTACAGTAGCTCTGAGAAGCACTCTAATTACAGCACTGCCAAGTCTCATGTATCAGTGTCCCTGTACTTAAAAATGGTGGCAGTGGTGCTTGAACTAAAGCTCATTCAGTGAGCACAGGGACACTGATACACAAGATGCAGGAGGCTGCTGCAGCGCGGCAATTGCCGTGCTCCAGTAGACTCGATTAATTGAGTCTGCTCTGACACACTAGTATTTCAGCATGTCCGAGCAGCCTCACTGCTCATGTATAGGCACCGTTAGGGTATAAATATATGTTTCATATATATAATATCAGCACAGTTACAAATGACTGTTCAGCAACATGCACTTTGGAAGATTAATTGGTCTTGCAGCACACCTTTTCGAAACGAGAAACCTGAGAAAATATATCTATGAGTCACCCCATCTCCTTAATCTATTACATTTTTGTCAACTGTTTCTGGAGGCTTAATTTTCTGTGACTAAAATAGATTTCTTGTTTGAACCCCTAATTAAATGTAGTCCAAGCAGTACCCATAATCCACACTGATGATTTGCATGAGTACATCAAAGTTGAATATGAGAAAATCAGAAACAGTTGTTTTTCCATTTTGTAATTTGAAAATTAGTTCTAATTGAGAAGTTTTTAAGTATTCTAAAAAAAAATCCTTTCCTCATAATTTGCCTGTTATATTAACAGAAAGCATTTTTAATGTTTTAGATCCATCTCCCCTTGATTATATTTGTAATGTCTACATAGAATATATTTCAAAGAGAAAACAGACAGTGTTAAAGAGGAAAACATGTCAGTCTGGTATAGCTTCCTTTGAGGTTGAGTGGTACGCATATGTGCCAGAAGTGGTCAGTAGGAGTTTGCAAGATAAAACTCATAAGTACCATACCCTACATATACAATGCACTCTGCTCTACAGGAAGCTGTGTCCCACTGAAACTGTGCGATCAAGAAACTATGAGTTTACTGGGTGTCAGAGAAAGTAGAGGGATGCAAACTGTGCAGGCAGATTAGCCAGGTTTGGGAGCAAGGTCAGCAGCCTTTTCTGTTGCAGAGAAACCTTTCTATTCCCCAAGGATTCTGTGGGGAGTGGCCATAAATGAATGCTTCTGAAGATTTCTACAGTAAAAGCTGTGGAGAAAAGGGGTTACGTCTGAACATTTTGACAAAATGAGTAGAAATAAAATAATGTATTGGAGAGGCGAGTTGTGAAATCAGGTGCAGGGGTTGCTTGCTTTGTGCTTCATCTGCTATTTAACTTCTTCAACCTGATCAGAACTATATTGAAAGCAAATGTAAGCAAATACATGTACTACATGTAAACAAATACATGTACTCTACTAATTTCATAGATTTCATAGATTTCATAGACATTAGGGCTGGAAGGGACCTCGGAAGTTCATCGAGTCCAGCCCCCTGCCCAAAGGGCAGGAAGTCAGCCGGGTTCATAGGATCCCAGCAAGATGAGCATCCAGTTTGCTCTTGAAGGTGTTCAATGTGGGTGCTTGAACCACCTCCGATGATGGCAGGCTGTTCCAGACCTTCGGCTCGGACAGTAAAGAAATTCTTCCTTATGTCCAGCCTGAAACGGTCTTGTAGTAGTTTATGACCATTTGACCTAGTCGTCATCCCTTGGGGCGCTCTGGTGAACAAACGTTCCCCCAGATACTGGTGGTCACCCCTGATAAACTTATAGGTGGCCATCAGATCACCCCTAATAATCCTGCAGGCTTTCCAAAGTGGCAGGTTTACCAGCCTCAGGCTGTAGCGGCATTTATAGATATGCCCCAGGAGGTGGGGTGGGGACTAATTATAGCACCCAGAGCATCACATGCACTGAAAAATGGCAGTACAGGTGTTTTAACTAAAGTTCGTTGAACCAGATTTAGTTAAAGCATCTCCATCACCATTTTTCAGCACTGGGACACTGATATATGTGACACTGGAGTCTCCTGGAGCACAGTAATTATCACGCTCCAGCAGAGTTGATTAATCGATTCTGCTCTGACATGTTGTAATTGCAACACCTTGGAGCAGCCTCTCTGTGTGTGTATAGGCACCCTAGGATTCTAAAGTGTATTTATGCCTTCAAAAATCCTTAATTTATAGTGACAATAGTGACACGATACTCAGAAGATTGTACATTATAAAAAAGAGTAGTCCAGCTTAATTTAGAAAATATAGTCTTCAATACTAGTTTGAACTTATGTGTTAACTAATTGTATATCTAGACCTTGTCTAACAGGCTAATTTAGTATTTGTCTGCTTTTAGCCAGCTGGCAAAGTGAATCTTATAAATGCTTTGTCATCCTTTCTGATGTTTGGCGCTATATAAACAGACAGAGGTTCTGATATCATAGTTTAGATCTTAGTTTGTGTCTGGACTTGGAACCATTGCACGCCTGTGCTTCCTAAGTCACTCCAATTGAAAAAGAATTCTTGGGTCCCAGCTTGGTTCCTTTTCCAGTCTAACTCCTTAGATTATAGATGATTACTGTGATTCAACATAGCTAATGAAGGATCTTGTTATGTAAGGACTTAACCACCTTTCAAATGAAAATGGGCATAATACAGAGGAACAGGAGGAAACTTCCACCATCCTGAGTATATGAACCACAAGTGAAACTGTCCTGTAAAAAATACTGCAGCCCCCAAGGTACTCTTGATACATAAATGTGAGGGTTGTCAGGCAGATTCATTTATAAAGGCCCATCCCTTAAAGCCATCCTCCATTCTGTCATAAGTGAAACCCTTGCAGGACACAGGATGGATGTGCCTCAAGTACTCATAATAAGAACAAGATTTGTGCTCTAGAGGTTAAGTCAAAAACAGGGGTTTTTGTTTGTTTTTTTCTTTAAACTGAATCCAGTCATAATTGGCCAGATTCTCAGCTTTTACAACAGTCTTAGAACCTAAACAAAACAGAAAAAACACCTATGGTGAGATTACACGTTAGAGTTAGACTTAGGAGTTGCTAGTTGTAAAGAATTTTAGTTGGGGTTAAGGTTAGTGTGTGCTAGTGATCAGTCACAAGTTAAGGGTTAATACCTTCTCTAATGTGCACTGCTCAGACCTGCCCTAGAAGTTGAAAGGAAAATCTTGGATCTAGGCATGTGGACACAGCTCAGGCTGCAGAGAGCCCAGGAACAAGCAGGGAGGGGAAACACTGATTATTGCTGCTGCTCTCAGGCTGATCTGGGTACCAGGGCAGCACCTGGCTGTGGAGGGGCTGATGGGAGGGCTCAGGTGGCAATCAGAGGGGTGATTCAGGGGTGGGGGGATAGAGGAGGCATTCAGGATGGCAGGGAGGCAATCTGGTGGTAGGGGGTCAATTTGGGGGTCAGAGGGCAAAGGGACAACAGCCTGGAAGCTCCCTACCCATCTGCTCCCTCCCTGTTCTTGGTCCCCCTCCCTCTTTCCCCTTCCCTTCTGCCTCATGTTCCTCTCTCCTTGACCTCCCTGACCCCCTTCACCCATTTCCCCTCCCTTTTTCCAATCACCCCCTTTCCACTCAGCTGCTGCCTGGCTTTCCCCAGCTGTCAGTCCAGAGCCATAGTGTATTGGATGATAGCTAGTCCACTTGGAACCATTGTCTCCTGCAATTCTAGAGCATTGCAGATTGGTGGCTTTATCTTAACTGGTGATCTCAACTAAGAAGTTAAATTAACTCAAGCTAGGTCGCATAGCTCAGAGGTAATCCTTGCCTGATGTGGCGTAACTATAAAACATTTAGAGGGCACTTAACTTGTTAACAAGCCTTCATGTGTGATCATTCAAGTTTTAAGTGCTCTTAACATGGTCTAATTTTAATGTGTAATCTAGGCTTGTGCGAAGCAGTTAGTATTCGCTTCGAATTTGGCCAATTCAGAGGACCGTGATTCAATTCAGTTATTAAAATAACAGTCCCAAATCGATTCAGCTGAATCTGATTTGGAGATTCAGCCACTGCCGAATCGACTGAATCTTCAAATCAAACAGGCCCCATCCCCACCTGCTCTCTCAGCCCTGTCAATGGCTGCCCCACCCATCCCCAGCCTCCTGGATCTTTAAAAAAAACAAAAACCCAGCACTCACTGGCTGATGCCAAGTGGGGGAGGAGGGGAACCCCACTTCCCCCCCCACTGCCCTGTGCTGTGTGGGGGGCTCTGTCATGAGCCCCATACTCCACCTGCTCTCCAAGCCCCAGCTTCTGGCTCTTTAAAAAAAAAAAGCGAGGTGCTCAAGGAGGTTGGGGGAGCAGGCAGGAATGGGGCCTGGCAGGGGTCCCCCCATGGTCCCCTTCCCCTCCTTCAAATCGAGAGCTTCAAATTGATTTGGACCTTTTTACTGGTCTCCTGATTTGATTCAAATTTGGAGATTTGGCCACCAAATCAGCTCGAATCTCCTCCAAATCAAATTAGCACCTGAAGCTTTGTACAGCCCTAATGTAATCTTACCCCTAGATAGGGAACAGGTTAGGAGTGTGGTCACTCTGCCAAATTGACCTTATCATAGGAGTGTCAAACATGGCGAGAGGGTCATATCTGGTCCACAGA
Organism: Alligator mississippiensis; assembly: GCF_030867095.1. NCBI lineage: Eukaryota > Metazoa > Chordata > Crocodylia > Alligatoridae > Alligator > Alligator mississippiensis. The sequence goes on from NC_081836.1 coordinate 34,007,345, forward strand.
GCCCTTCCATCTGGTCCCCGGTGCTGCCCCTCTGTCTGATTAGAGTCACAAGGGGCACAGGATGTATCTGCAGTGCAGGGTGGGTCCAAAAGATGCATCTGGCTCATAGACCTCCTTTCTTTCCCCTCCCCCAGCATGTGTCACCTTGCAGCAGCTCCATCCAGTCTGGGACCTGCACTGCATGTGGCATGGATCCCAAAGCAGCTGAAGCAGGTACCACCTACAGCATAGTGCTGCACACAATGGCCACCCCAGCCTGACTAGACCACATATGGTGCCCATTCTGGGGTCCATGCCACACATGGCACCCACTCCAGCCACTCCTGGACCTGCGCTGCATATGATGCTCACAGGTGCCATTTGCACAACAGGTACTGGCTAGCACAGGTGGTATGTGTGGTGCAGTCCTGGAGCTGCTGATGTGGTACAGTGTGCAGTGCAGCTGCCCTATGGCCAGACTGTGCCATATGTAATGCCTGCTCTGAGATGTGTGGTGGACACAGTGCCTGCTCCAGCAGGTCCAGGCTCCATGCTGCATGTGGTACCTGCAAACACCATATGCAGTGGAGGTCCCAAACTGGCTGGAACAGGCACCACATGCAGCATCTGCAGGATGTCCTGTTATTAGTAACAGTCCTGGAGCTGTTATGGAGGGCACTGTCTTTAGTGCAGCTGCTCCTGCAGCTATACCATGCTGTACATGGTGCCTGTTCCAGCTGCTTGGAGATTTGCGTTGTACTTGGCATGGGTCTCAGACCAACTGGAGCAGCTGATGGATTAGGTTTGCTGGGAGAAGGAAGAGGAATAGGGGGAAGGGTAGGGGAGTGGAAGGGGAAGGTCCTGTGAGCCCAGTCCAACCCCTGGAGCAGCCCTATGCTCTATCCAGGCCCAGATGAATTGGACACCCCTGGTTTAGGAGGTAAAGGAAAGCAAATCAGAACATCACTAATGCTGTGGGGCAGGGCACTAACAGATTCAAAATAAACCTTAATGGCAATTTGCTTCCTTGTGCCTGTTTCTGCCCCAAACGTAGGAATAGGGCAACTGGAAATCAGGCCATATGAGTTTTTATGATCAATTTGACTTTAAAACATCTTTATTATTTACCATGTTACTCCTTCAGTATTCTTTTTTCCCAGTTTGTTTTCCTTACCGTTTTTTAGTTCTCTTCAATTTTGTTTAAATAAAATAAGCATCTTGTGATGTGGATGACTGTACAGTCCGGTGGGTGGCGAATTGGCTAGAGGGTCGCACCCAAAGAGTCGTGGTGGATGGGCTGGTCTCGACCTGGAAGGGTGTGGGCAGTGGGGTCCCGCAGGGTTCGGTCCTTGGACCGATACTCTTTAATGTCTTCATCAGCGACTTGGACGAGGGAGTCAAATGTACTCTGTCCAAGTTTGCAGATGACACAAAACTATGGGGAGAAGTGGACACGCCGGAGGGCAGGGAACAGCTGCAAGCAGACCTGGATAGGTTGCACAAGTGGGCAGAAAACAACAGGATGCAGTTCAACAAGGAGAAATGCAAAGTGCTGCACCTAGGGAGGAAAAATGTCCAGCACACCTACAGCCTAGGCAATGACCTGCTGGGTGGCACAGAGGTGGAAAGGGATCTTGGAGTCCTAGTGGACTGCAAGATGAACATGAGTCGGCAGTGTGACGAAGCCATCAGAAAAGCCAATGGCACTTTATCGTGCATCAGCAGATGCATGACAAATAGGTCCAGGGAGGTGATACTTCCCCTCTATAGGGCGTTGGTCAGACCGCAGTTGGAGTACTGCGTGCAATTCTGGGCGCCACACTTCAAGAAGGATGCGGATAACCTGGAGAGGGTCCAGAGAAGGGCAACTCGTATGGTCAAGGGCCTGCAGACCAAGCCCTACGAGGAGAGACTAGAGAAACTGGACCTTTTCAGCCTCCGCAAGAGAAGGTTGAGAGGCGACCTTGTGGCTGCCTATAAGTTCATCACGGGGGCACAGAAGGGAATAGGTGAGGATTTATTCACCAAGGCGCCCCCGGGGGTTACAAGAAACAATGGCCACAAGCTAGCAGAGAGCAGATTTAGACTAGACATTAGGAAGAACTTCTTCACAGTTTGAGTGGCCAAGGACTGGAACGGGCTCCCAAGGGAGGTGGTGCTCTCCCCTACCCTGGGGGTCTTCAAGAGGAGGTTAGACGAGTATCTAGCTGGGGTCATCTAGACCCAGCACTCTTTCCTGCTTATGCAGGGGGTCGGACTTGATGATCTATTGAGGTCCCTTCCGACCCTAACATCTATGAATCTATGAATCAGTATACATTTTCTATTTCTATAAAATTTGTAAAGGTGCAGATTTAATTCAACTGTTTAAGTGATAGTGGGAGAATTTGGATTTAATAGTAGAGCAGCAGTTCTCATAAAACTATGCTTCTTTTTAGGACATGGTTGCATTCTTTGGATAGATTTAAAGCAACACAAGATTTTTTAAAGTATATATGCAGTAAAAATTAACTTTTCACATTTCCTTTCAAATAAGGATCAATTGTAATTATATAGCAGTACATTTTAAGTTATTCTTTTTAGAGTGGTTCATTGTCCATATTTCAAATTAAAATGTATCAAGTAGTCCCATAGTATTAATGGAGAAGCTCTTTAAAACCAATTCACTTTGTTTCTTGAAATGTTTATGTTACTGTAATATATTTAATTTAAAATCTATATTACTACTAGATTATAATCTAGTTTTGTAAGTGGAGTTGTCCTTATCACCTGAATAATTTAATTGTTGATCTTATGGTAAAGGGAACAGTTCTGCATTTGCAAAGAAACGCATTAAATTAGTAGGTCTTTTCCATCTCTGATTTCCTTTATTGGACTGTATTTAGGTGTAGATAGAGTGAATCTGCATTCTATGGGCTACATTCTGCTTGCCTAAATCAGGCAAGAAGTCATGTTGAAATCAGTTGTATTGCTCTCATAAGAAGGTTGCACAGGATTTTGCCCACAGTGAATAATTATGCTTCCTGCAGAAGACACAAATAACACATTCCCGTGTCTATAGAGAAATTTCTTATTATTAACTTTCGTTCTAGGTATATATCTCCTGTAAATAATAAAGAAGTACAGCCATTAAAAAATAGAGACAATCACTACAAAGACATTAAGATGATCAAATTACCAGGCAAATGACTGGAATCATTAGTGATAGTATCTAATTATTCATAATAAATTGAATTTGGCTGTCGCATTCCAGTGACTACGTGTACTTGCCCATAAAGTAAATAATATATGAATACTTTAGTTTTCTCAACAATTGTTGTTATACTAATCAATGGCTGCCTTCAACTTTACTTAAAAAAACTGATTTATGATTTTCTAAAATAAAATATGCAAAAGCTAAGTACAAGAAGAAATGATGCATTTCTGTGAACACTGCAGGAGTGTAACAAGGGCTCTACTTGGGAGGTTTTAAAAGGCTTGTCTCTTTGGATAATGACCTGCTTCCACAGTTCCGTTCAGGCACTTTTGACATTTTTTATATGTATACTCAATTAGAAACAGAGGGGGAAAAAATGGCCATTTCAGCCCATCGAGCAATCTATGATTTATAGAAATTGGTCAAATAGACGAGACATAAGAATGATTGTTCTGAGGTTCCATAACTAGCAAATACAGCATATTAATCCTAAAAATCCTTCTTTGATTTGATGTCTAAGGATTAACACATGAGTAAAAGTTGTATGAAAAAAGCAGCTGGATTGGAAAGAGTCTGATTCCTTCCCTGTAAAAGGGACTTCCTCCTCTAACTACCATATCCTAAATCAGCACTATGTGGAAGATGTCAAGTAGAAAAGATTTTATTTACTTATATATGTTAACATAGGGCCAGCTATATACTAGGAGGACACCAGTCTCCTCATAGTTACAGATTTCCTGTGGACCAATAGATGTAGCGTCTGATTTGCTTTCAAAAGGAGCTTTTGTTAGGCAAACACTAAAATACTTCTATGTGCAGTCTTTTGACAATATAAGAGATAGTAGAAGTTGCATATTAAATGCAGAATAGCTTTATATTCCTAATGATGCATTTAAATGCTTTGAGTTAGATTTCAGCTCTTTGGTACACTATGCAGGATAAATAGCACTAGATTATTAAAATAATGCAGATAAAAAAATTGAGAAACAAAATTCCAGCCTATGCAGCATTTTGAGACTAACAGAATTAAAAGTGGTAATGCACAGTTTGATAATTAATTTAGCCTCCCTGAAAGTGCAGGATATCATATTTCCAATAGAGGTCACAGTCAATAATACACCTCTCGATCTTAACCGAAAAAAGCTTGGCTATATATTGTATAGATTATAGAAACCTGCATAGCTTATCAAAATTAGAATATTTTAATTACCCTGAGCACAGGACTCCAGGAAAATGTTTAATATTAATGGTAAAATAATCAAAATAGATTTTGGTCCCTTAGTGTTAAGCCTGCAAGGTGCTGGGCACTCCTTTGAGATCTTACGCCCCTGAACTTCCCAGACTTCAACGGGAACTTAGTCCCTGGTCCAAAAAATTCAACACCTTGTAGGACTGAGGTCTCAGTGCAAATGTTGAATCTAGTTCCTAAATTGTGGACTTGCATGGATGTGCAGGTTTCTGTGATGTAGGAACTATATGAAGTTTTAAATAAAACAGTACCTAAGCTTGAAAACTTGGCACCAGCTTCTTTCCTAAACCTGCATAGCTCAAAGGATATCAGGGAGAAATACATACTTCCATATAATAGCACAATTTGATGGTAATGATTCTTTAATAATCCAGATCCTTGATTAAATCAGAAAGCATGCTATAGCCGAAATCCTGCATACTCCTTGTGAGTCCTAGAATTGCAGTATGGGTAAAGGAAGCATGATTTGGGAAATAATGTAGTTTTTCTTTAAAGTGTATTTAGAATTTCTCTTTTTTATATTATTTGGTGAAAAAAAGAATTTTGCAAGAGAAGTCATATCAAACCAATCATTTTTCTAACTTACTGTGTTCAGTGTTCTGCATCAAATCTTTACTAGTAGTCAGATGACAATATACAAGAATATACTACATCATAGATCCTGTCTCAGAAATGGCAGAAAATGCATTTTCTGTATTGGCATAATACAGAAGTACAAAAATATTTTATTTTCAGTATTCTTCTATAGGCTTTACTTAGTAAATTACATTTTTCTTGCAAACTGTAGGTTTTTACATATTTTTTCAATAGTGCCCTTTAGCATATACATTAATATAAATAAAGTTTGAGTTTTTAAACTTATAGATATATATTTAGCATGACATATTTGTAGCACTAAACATGAAGCTTCCAGCGCAAGAGTCTGTACATAGTCCATATTCAAATGTCACCATTATTTCATTTAAAAGATCCCAGCATGTCTACCTCATGATCCTTATAAACTCTACAGTACTGAAATACGTCAACACTTTTTCTTGCTACATTCATTAAAATTAAGCACCCTTACCCTACCCCATCTGTAAACATCAAGTCAATTGGCAGCTAGCACATTTCCCAGTCAGCAAGCAGTATTGTGAATTTTATCTTCTCTTGCAGAAATCAATTCGTCTTCGTTGCAGCAGATGAAATTTCTTGTAACACCTCTGCAGGTAACAATCATTGATACTTCTTGATGCATCCATCCAGGTCTCAATATCCTTTTTCACATGCTGCAGTTAATCACTAGAGAAAGCTTAGTAAAGTCCATAATATAAATCTTTGGAATAGTTTCACTAAGTTATAGCTTGAAGCCTTTAGGCATTGCCATATAAAAGACATTAGGTTATTTTGCTGACTTTGGTGTTTTATTTCTACTTTCAATATAATGTGATCTAGAAAAGTAAGACTATGTTGAAGCTTCTTAAAAGAAAATCTCAGTGTTGAAGCTTCTTAAAAGGAAATATCGATTTACAGTGCAATCAAGATTTTGACTTTAAAAAAAGAAATAGAGAGAGGAATAAAATTGTTCATATATATAGGACATTGTAAGTACTATGGATTTTTGAGTTTTCTGTGCGACTCTCTGGGGGCAAATGGTGCCCACAAGGGTACTGCAGACCCTAAAGCACTCTTGAAGTCTATATCTGTGGGTAGGATAGTGGGAAAGAAGATCTCTCTGTCATCAGAGCATCACCTCTAGTAAGTAAAGGCCCTCGGTTTCTTCACTAACACAATGTTATTGTAACCAGCTGGGTTTTAAAGAACAAATAAGGTTTTTATAAGATATATTCTAATAGAAATCTTATAAATATACAGCATATGTCAAGACAATTCTTGTCTGTTACTTAATATAGTCTGAAACAGTTTTAGTCTTGATTCAGGTAAGCTTGGTATTATTTTACTATGTAACATGAAGATCTGTTCATAAGCCAAAATAAATAGTAATAGCATTGGGCCATATTCTGCCATTACTCTTTACAAAAAATACTATTGACTTTGCAGGAGCTCTGTGTGCACAATGATGGAAGGATAATGTAGTGTAATATAAAATGTTGGTATTAAATATTTATTTATTTATTTAAAGATAGCAGCAACAGCAAATGAAAGAAGAATATGCGCTTTACAACATAGCAATCTGTACATGAACAAGTCAAGATCCTACAATTTTTGTCAGTGAAAAAGATAAGGCCATTAGCAAAGAGAATATGTATTGACCTTTGCAAATAATATGTTTTTAGATATTATCTAAAACATTTTTCTTTAACCTACAAACTGATTTAACATAACTTGTTTAGAATGCTAAATCAGTAACAGAATGCACTTAAAATTGAAAATCTCATCATATTTAAAAAGATAGCATTTCATATTCTGGCCACATTTGTGTTCGGGATTCTCTATTTAACCTATGCCAGGAGCACAGCATATGCAATGTAGGAATATGTGATTGAATACAATTCTAAGAATAATGGAAAAATTGATGAACAGTTGAAAAGAGGTGCTTTTCTTGTCATGCAGCATGAGTAAGTTAGCTAATGAGAGTCCTGGTCTTGCATTCCTTACATACCCAAACCTTACACTGGGGTCAAGAGGAGTCTTGGTTGTGCAAGGAATTCACACTTGGGTCCATATCCTTAACAGTATAATGTAAGTAACTAAAGGTGTATTGATTAAAATCCCTAGCTTGCATGACAAATTTCATCAGGTTCATGCTTTAGGATACTTTTTTTTTTAATTGTTATCTGTGTATTGATGAATAATAATGCAACTAATAAGTAAAACTGAGGTTAACATTTCTGTACCACATTGAAGGGGGAAATGTGTATGGGGTGATTTTCCTAGCTCCTTTCATCATCCATACCAGAGATAAATTAAACTTAAATCATGTAACATTTTTTTCTGAAGGGTAATTATGCTACTTTTAAAATCAGAAGGCATTCGATACTTCAGCACACAGGGTGGCAGCAAAACATGGGATAGTGCAGCTGCTGCTACATTTGAACCCCCAGGTTCAGTGTCCTGGGCTGGTACCACAGTTGCTCCCTTCTTCATTATGTTATTGTTTACAATTAAGCAATTTAACCAAATGTAACAACATGGGGGGTTGTAAATACTGTATATACATACATAAACAACTTGGCAGGGGGATCCTCCCCTAGGAAACTCTTTAAAAATAAAACTCTTTAAAAATCTCTTGAAGGAATCTGATGTATTCTGAGGCCAAAATACTTACTCTTCAGAAGAAATATGCTTTGTGGCTAGGTCATCTCTGGTAGGAATGTTTAAAGAGGATGCAAACAGAATGTAGACCAGAGTTAGAGAAAACATCAGAAACTTCCCTTCATTTGAATGGTAAACCTTTAATGAAGGTCTCTAAAGAACTCTCTCCAACCTATCACTTAGGATAGTTATATGAAGGCAAAATTCATTATAAGGGGCCCAGTCCTGAGATAAATAATCACTTTGCACCTAACAGGATCCTTATGAGAAACATAATGTGGCCTGATATTTCAAGCTTGCTAGTTACAAGCAGAATTCCTATAGTATTTTTTGTGTATGTAAATTAATTTTCAAAAGGAGACCTTAATTAATCATTTTCTTTGAGTTTTATAACATCAAAATACATATTCCCTGAAGAAAAAATTATATTTTATGGCATCTTTTCCATGTGAATGCTGGGACATACATTTTACTTTTTATGATCTTATGTAATAAAAGGAAAGCATGAATATCCTAGATTTATACCTCTCTTACTATCTTCCTGTAACTTTTAACTCTTAGTGACTGCTATACATGAACAGCAAAATCCATTGGGGTTGTACAGTTGATAGATACTGTTTTCCTCCAAAGTGCCAATACCATTTATGCTTTTGGCATGAAAGACCTGTGTATGTTATGAATCTGCTTTCTGACTGAAGTGTGGTAGATATAACAAGTCTCTAGTAGCTATTACTGCATTCATTTAACATTTTCAATCATTACCATTCTTAAAAGTGACAGAAAGAGAGAATGTGTGTGGACAAATGAAATGTATTAGCAGGTTTTAAAAACATAAAATCTCAGACAAAAATTATGAGAAAATGCTCTGGTGAAAGATAAATGCTTTCTCTTTCCAGAAATGAGGAAAGACCTGATTAGTTCCCCCCCCCCCCCCCCCAGTTAGGAAAACTAGTAAACAGTGTGGTTTTCTGATGGGATTTGATTGCATTACTTTGTTTGTATAAGAAGAGAGAAACAGGTACCCTAAGAGGCTTTAAATGGTTTGTATGGGATATTTACTACCTACAGTCACTTGATTGCAAGGTTTGTGACATTCCCATATGACGCCTTTGCACTCTACGTGGAATTTAACACCTGTGCAGATTTTGCATATGAAGCAAAAAGAGTATACGGCTAAGGCAATTATTTAAAAATGAATGGAAATTTCCAGCAATACTTAAGAATGTTTGAAATGCCTATATGCTCTACTTCCTACAAGGTCCATTTCTGGTCAGATTTTACCATTAGATTACTAAAGCTCACGTCTTGCTTGTTCAATTATCTGGTGAGAGATCTGGGTCAGATATGAAAGTTGAAAATTATTTTTTTAAATAGAATGTATATATAGAAATAATCTAATCAATTTTAAACTACAGTTTCAGACATGTTTGCATCAGCTTTATTTAGATGACAGTGTAGTGGCATATGTTCAGTATTGAGAACATATGCCTTTAGAGAACAGTCTCTTTTATTTCAGTATTGCTACCCAAGGATTGGACTCCATTTCAGGTTGAAATTTGATGAGGCAAAACATCACTCTCAACAAGATACTTTTCTTATTATACAATGTTCTTTCTTTAACCCTGCAAAATACAAGATGAATGATACCAGGGGTACCTGGAAGATTCTTCTTCTAGTGCTTTATTTAGCTTTAATGTCGATGCTTCTTTTCCCAGTAAAAAAATAGCAAATATTGAAACTCCATTTTGAAAAAGCTAAAAAATAATGTCTGATAGCATAAGAATGATGTTGTAGCCATCATGGTCCAGAATAGTATGTATTAATGCACGCAACTACACTTCCTCAACAAATTCTAGTTTCTTTTATGCTGGCAGTTTGAACATTCTTTTACTGCTGCTGTAAATAGTTGTGCATGGCTTATACGGAACTTTTATTTGTTACTGCTTTTAGTACTCCCCGTAGTTGTTATGGTAAGATGTTCAACCATGGGATCAGCTGATAAAAATCAGTAAACACTTGGATTATCCTCTGTTCTTCTGTAGTAAGTTTGATTAATCCTTCTATCTCACTCAGTGAAAACATTGGCAACCCTTTTCAGCATCTTTGTCATTATCTCTTTGACAGCTTGCCTTCCTTGTGCTTGCAGTTCTAGGTCAGTTCGCATGGCTAGTCAAATGTGACAACATGACAAGATTAAGTAAAGCCAGGGTTCTGTGATTTGTAAATGGAGGATTTGCAATGTGAAGCTGTTTTGATAACAAAAATAGAGAATAATCTATGTTTGCACTGATCTCAACAGGTTGTGTGGGGGGGGAGGGAGGGCAATGAGTACATTCCCTGTATTCAGATCTTAGAGTGAGAAAACCAAGACAACTGCTTCTGCAATATGCTTAAATTATGAGACTTGAAAGATGGATGTCATTCCTTCTGTGTATGTACAATATATTTTATATGCACGTGTGCAACAGACAATAAACAAATGGGAAGTTTAGCAGACATTGAATATGAAATGCTTAATTTAAAAGTATTTATTTAAAACAGTGAATAAAAAACAACGAAGGCCGCATAAAAATGTATGGTGTCAAGTAAACAATATTACATTAGTAAGCCTGTTAAAGATATGGTTCAATTATAATAATAAAATGGTTTACAGACAAAACTAGAAAGAATTTGTTTCCTGCTAAACTACTTCCACTTTTGAGGTGGTCCCCATGGTACCCATTAGTCTCCAGTACCCCTTCACAACAAGTTTTATCAGGAGCAAAAGTGAAATTGAATTTTCCCAGTAGAAATGATATGGATGAATGCAGCTAAGCAGGAGGCAATTTTTAGATTAGAAACTGATTGGGACACCAAGTTAAATGTGTTCATTTATGTGACAAGGGACCTTCAGCTATTAATAAATGCCAGTGGTCCAGATGTAGGTTTTACATGTGAAGGAAAATAGTAAAACAAAAACCTGCAGCTAACACCAGGCAGGAGCATTATTCTATACTAACTTTGAGGGGATAGGGTCTTCTCCAAAATCACAAGGTCTGCATCTTGTAGTATGTGGATATTGCTGTAATCATAATACTGGCCAATCCCAGTTCCTCTTAATTAGCCAGGACTGACAAAGTGGGCAGGCCAGAACCTCCTGTGGTTGGAGGTATATGATAAGCTACAGGGAAGGAATAGAAGGGATTGTATCCATCTGAATATGTTCTTGTACCTTCACCTCATGCTTGACAGTAAGAAGAATATGGGATGACACCTCCCGTGAAGCAAGAGAGAAACCGTGGCTGTGAATTAGAAACTTTTCTAATTAGCAAGATTGATGGCCAAACAAGTGGCACTGTGGGAAACTCCCCTGCATGTATTTATCATAATTGGGATAAAAGGCACTGACTGAAAAAAACATAAATCAGAGAATAGGACAGCAGCAGGTGCTTAGGAGATGCCAGCTCTTGTGAAATAGGCACAACTGGTTTTGCAGCAGTTAAGCAACCTTACTTTGATTGTTACAATCCGTAAAGGCTATACCACTGAAAATTGCCCCTGAAGGACAGGAATCAATAGGAAAAGAAATATAAAACACACAAGGAAATGTATTCAAACAGAGGCCAGAATCTTGGAACGCTTCCAATATTCCACACAAATAGTCCAGGTGGGGCTTTTTTCCCCACAGAAAAGAAACAAAATCTTGATGCATAAGATTTGACAAGAAAATTTGTGACTTTCCTTGTTTAGGTATTATCAGTGCCAGAGAGTTCTAGATTCTTTAGAAACAAAAAGAAAGAGAATGGAAGGTTCAAAGGCATTCACAATTTTTAAAAGGACTAATGTTTAGACATGGTACAACACTTCTCTAAATCCTGTAAAGCAGCTATCTGAGATTTATCCCATTCAAAAGCAAAACTCCAATGACCAAATTCAGACCTAGCATAAGTAGGTCAAATAATTCAGAACTTTGTTATTTCATCTTTTTATACTAAGTTTGGATTGGCTCTTTTAGTTCCTAATTGTGGATAGTAGTGCAGATTGTTATTCAGGATTTCAAATGTTGAGGGATGCCATACTGGGTGCAAGAAATACATTTTGGTTTGGTTGTTTATTTGACTGATTGCTTGCTTGCTTGCTTGCTTGATTTATATGCCACCCTTCCCATCAAAGGCTCAGGGCATCTTACAATAAGAGAACAGAACAATTTACAAGGGAACTAGAATATCAATATAAAATAGAAACCCCCTAAACAATATCTCAACCTATCTTTGTTTGCTAAATGCATACTCATATAAGGTCTTTCAGTAATTCCAAAAGATGTCTAGGCTCAGGCTCTGGTAGGCTTTGAGGACTTGCCAAGTGGACTTGGTGTACTGATGGTGCTTGCATGAGGTTGGTCTTGGCTAACCTTAGGGATTGTGTTGCAGTGTAAGCAAGAAGGCAGGTTTTGGGGGGCCAAGACCATTTAGAAATATAGGCCCCAGAAAGCTATTGGGAGCCATTGCACACTGGAGCACCAGTTTCATGCTCCTGGCAACCCACCCCTCTTAGATGTGCTGCCACATTCTGCACCAGCTGCAGCTTCCAGGTGGACTTGAAGGGCAGCCCTACATGGCAGTAGTCTAGCCTTGAGGTAGGAAGTCATAGGTGATGGTGGCCAGATCTGAATCTGAAAGTAAGGGTCTCACCCTTCTCACCAGATAGAATTGATGAGAAACACTCCTAGCCACTGCCACCACCTGAGGATTCAGAAGCATACCAAGGCTGACAACCTAAGTGATAAAGGGAGGCTGAACTGCATCAGTGAAAAATATCTCAAAATCTCAAACATATAAGGGTTCCCTTGTAGAAATCCTACCTTGTCTTGTGCAGGTGATCAGCTCTGGCCCTTTCCCTCCAGTTCTGTAAGAGCATATTAGTATTAAATTTATACTACCTGGCATTGTCCAGAACCTACAAATAGTTGGGGAGGTGGAAATGTCATTTGAAGAGGTGACAGAAAATCTGTATTATCATTATGAGGCTAAGGCTGCACACTGTTTTCTGGATAAGTCTTGTAGGTCCAGCATTCATCCCCAAACCTGCCAAGTCTCCATCCTTTTCAGAAAAGCAACTTCTTTGGTGGAGAGGGAAACCACAGGCAAAGTGATATCTTATGTCATGTAGAGATGATGTGGGCCTTTGATGTTCTAAAGGTAAAACTTTATATAGGTAATAGGGCTGTGTGAAACAGCTGTTTCATTTCCATTTTGCTTTTGGCCGAATCTGTTTTGGAGTTTTGATGCTGTTTTGGTGCTGATTTGGAAATTCGGATTTGTCAGGGAGAGGCAGGCACAGCCAGGTAGCTTCAGGTTCTCCCTCAGCTCCTCCAGGTGTGCCTGCCTCTCCCTGGGCAGGGAGGGCTATGGGAGAAGCTCCCATAGCTGCTCTGCTTGGCCCCATCCCCTGCCCGACTCCAGCCTTCTGGAATGCGGAGTCTGGCCCTACTCAGCCTCAGTGGCCCCAGCTCCCAGACAGCATGAAGCACCCTGTGAAGCTACACTGCACCTGGGCTGTGGGGCAGCTGCCACACAGGTGCCAGGAGAGGGGAGTGATCCCCACTGCCCCCCACTGCCCTGAGCTGCATGGGGGGGGGGGCTCTGTCATGAGCCCCCAGAGACCCTGATTGCTGCAGCTACAGCAGTGGAGTGTGGGAGGTTTTTTTTTTCTTTTTTTTAAGTGCCAGGTATCCTGTAGCTCCTCCGGCTGTGCCTGCCTCTGCCCCAGTGTGGGGAGCCACAGGAGAAGCCCCCATGGCTGCTCCACCCTGCCCCAGCCTCCTGGCACTTAAAAAGGAGGGCTGCAAGGCTGTTCTGGACTCTTCCCAGGGGGTGCAGGCCCCTGCATCTGCACACAGGATGACAGCTGGCTGTCACTGCTGGCTGGGACTGGCACTTGGCACAGCCCATGCCAAGCATCAGGAAGACTGGTGCTGCCGCTGGCCCCAGGTGGCAGTGGCAGCACGCTTTCATCCCACTCACAGATCCAGGTACCCACACCCTGCCAGGAGGGCTGCGGGGATGTGCCAGGATTTCTTCTGAGGGGGGGCGCAGGCCCATGGATCTGCATGCGGGATGTCAGCAGGCTGCCTTCTCTCCCCCAGAGCACTGGGATTGGAAGGGACCTCAGGGACAGATCACAGACACTAGCCAGCTACAGATGTCAATATTAGAGCAGTCCTTCCCTGCCACCCTGCTGACTTTCTGTTTCCCCTCAAGCCTGCCTCCGATATATTCTGAAACATCCAAAACATTTCTGAAACATTTTGGATCCTTTTATTTCATTTTGGAGATTTTTCAGAGCCTTCCATTTCATTTCAGATTTGGTGTTTTGGGTGCCAAAACAGACTGAAACACCTCGGAACCAAAATGGCTACTGAAGTTTCACACAGCCCTAATAAGTAATTTTATTCAAGACAACAGAAATGACTGAGAGTAAATAAAAATCTTAAGTGAATTACTACTATAGAGCGTGTGTGGAAGAAATGAGGGGCATGTGTGCATGACACTTTAAAGCGGGTTAAATGCTTTTGCACCACTTTAATGGTGTTGATTTTTGCATGGGTCAGTGGTGTATTGTGCATTAACTCAAGCTGCTGTTGCACATTTGGCAGCATAATACACCTTAAATGACTTTGGGGTGCAGCAAACTAACCTCTGAGGAGTTTTAGTTTGCTACCCTGCAGTCATGGAGCGAAGTACCGGCCTCTGTGTGGCTCAGGGACTGTGTAGTCAGCCTGGGAAGGCAGGCTCCACTGAAGGGAAAGAAAAAAAAGCAGCAAGCCTCATCTTTTCTTTTTTTTTCCCCCTGGAGCCTGCCTGCCTGCATGAGCTGCACAGGGACCCAGTCATTTCCTTTGTGGCTGCAGTGCTCCCCAGGATCACCTGAGACAGGTGCCTGTGGGTGGGTGCCGCCTGGGGGGGTGGCCTCACTACCCAGGGACTACTCCACCCATTGGCACCTTGCCCTCCCCTCCCCACCGCCATAGAGGCAGGTAAGACATGGGTGGACATGACACTGAGGTTTACATCGCCCTAAACTGAAGCAGTGTTTTTAAAAACCCACTACTTCAATTTAGGGCCCCTGTTTCATCTACACATACCCATATAATGCAACATACTAAAAAACTATAGTAAAGAATATATGATTTTTTTTCTGTTAAAAAATATCAGTAACAAGTATTATTTCACACTGGATACAACACAGTCCTCTGCTGGTAGCATGTTGTTGTTATTTTTTCTCCCCCTGAAACTCATTATGAAATGAGTAGTTTAGGCATCAAGTGGCTCTGTACTGCAGTTCTCTTTCACTTGCCACAGGCCTTCCTTTATGATCAGGTGACCAATAAAAGAGCCAACACGGCCAGTCATTGGAACCATTTATCTGGGGAAACCAGGCAATATCACCTTTTCTCAGGCAATATCACCACTGAATCCGACCCAGCTCTGCCTTAAGAAGGTTATTTATTGCAATTCTGTGTCATCCTCTTTCACCTTCCCTGTGGCTATGAAAATCAGATAATCAATACAAAGTTCTAAATTCTGCTGGTCATGACTCCCACCAACTGGGAGGCATAACATCCCTGGTATTAGTGCTTCCTTCCTACACATGAGCTGTTGAGCTGTGGTAAGAATTAAGAGAACCAAGCTCACTTCTTGCTGCATAGACAAGTTTGGTCCACTTAGTTGAGAGGGTTAAAGTTATCTGTTTCTAAAATATTTCCTTGTCAAAAAATAATAACCCTTAACACCAGCTGAAATTACACTGGTCCAGGGTTCAAAGCCTGAAAGATCAGAGGACTTCCCATTTTAAAATCAGATAGTCAAGTAAGGTCAGATTCAATAAAAATGCTTCTTCTTGCAGAAAAGTCAAAATTCTTAGTATTCAACTAATATAAATAATATGTTTCTAGCCTCACATATAACGAGAGGCATATTAGACCATATTTACAGCATTGCTATTTTATTTTCAATCTAAATTTTCACTTGACCTTAGCATCCATCAGCTCACATTAACATTTGAAATTCATGTTTTTGGTCACTGGCAAGAGTTAGTCACAGTTTTCCAAAATTATAGTATTTTCTGAGATTTTGGTTTCAAATAAATCAGTTTCCTCAATATCTGAATGGGAAAAAAAGGGGGAAGAAAGCAAGTAATAAAATATGTGACCTTAAATTTTAGCATTTCATGATTTATCAGAATAAAAAAGCACTTAGGAAATGCTTTCAGAACCAATGTTGTTGTGGGTTGTTTTTTCTCCCTCACTACTGGTTTTGGACCAGCAATGGGGGCAAACCTTGTTCTTCCATACTCTTTAACTTACTTTTATTAAAATACTAATTTTATACCACTTAAAATATTCTAGCAGGAAAACTATGTTAAATGGCTTCAGCTTTTATATTGTGATTTTCCCTTGCTAATTTTGTTAATCTAATAGTGTGTGTTGCTAAGCAGTTTCCAAATTATGCTAAAGCCCAAACTCCCTAATCAGGACTGGAGCCTCATTACCAGGCTTTGGTGCATAGGAAAATATGGTCACTGCACCAAATGATTTACAAGCCAAAAATTAAATAAGTTAGCTTTGGGAAAGGAGATTCCTTACCCACATTTTAGAGGTTTTAGCAAAATGAGACAATTAAAATGCCTTACTAGTTTCAAACGCCTTACTCTTAAACATTGCAGGTAAGAGCTGACATAGCTAGTTGTGTACCTTAGCAAATTCTGTGCATGTGCAGGTACAAATTTGCTCATTTGTAATATACATATTGCAATATATACTTCCCCAGTAGATAATGTAGATTTACTTTTTCAAGTGTTTAAGCGTTTCTTTTTTTATCCTGTTGAGTTCCCCACAGAGGGCAGCAATAAGTTATTACTAATTCATGTTTCATAGAAATTCCTGTTGAATCAAATGAGAGTTTTGCCTGAGTAAAGATTAAATAATACATGAGAATCTAGCCACTAGTGAACGTTTTACATCTGTGTTCTAAGCCACTGGTCCTTGCCTACCCATGAGTCTTTCTCTCAAAATTTCCCATTGTTGCACCTGTTCTGAAGGTCCAGCCTGAGTAGCAACAATATGTGCCACATTGGTCATGGAGGTCATACTTTTATTAGCATCATGCCATCTACACTTACATGACAAAAGATGAAATGACAAGGTGAAAAAAATCCTGGCACTGCACTGCACAGCGTTCTATTAGTGGTACACAAGTAGTACATTCATAATAAAAAGTCAATTGTATTCATAGCTTGAAACAAGGATTTCTGTAAAATTTCACTTCTTCAGGAAATCGTGTTGACAGTTAAACTGTGTCCTTCAGGTGTCATTTTTTTTAAAAAGGTAAATGTATGTCTAAATATTTTAGTTAATAATTACCTTCAGTGATAATTTCCAGTGTAAATTCTAGAAGAACACTAAATTAATGCTAATTTAAATGAAAAAATAAGTCTGCTGAAACATAGCAGCTGATGAATGAATAACTTGATTGCTTGGTGACTGTGCACTAGTTTATTGATTTTCAGCTTGACAGTATGCCTTAAGTTCTTCCCACCATTTTCAGATGGACTCTCAATATACTCCGCTAACCTTGTGAGCATCTAAATTTCTGTGTCATGGAAGGGCGTGTTTAAACATTAGCATTTAAAAAGAAACCTACTTGGTTTAAGTTTAAGCTGACACTGTTCCTTTTTCTCTGTGGAAATGAAATTTATTAATCATAATAAAACCATCATATTCTGAAGGTGGAGGTCACCCTGAGGAGAAAAAAAAAAGTTCTATTCATTGCAGAGGAATTTCAAATGTATTTTTCCCAGATACTACCTTAGTATGGGTTCTGTCTTCTTTAGAAATGTATTCTTCTATAGTAGTAGCTTATTTTCTTCCAAAAGAATTTTATGCAATCAGTTGTAAGAATGATAATTTTTCTTTTTCTTCTTTAAAAGCATTTTGTTCTCTTTTATGTTAGATTTGGAAAGATTCTGTATATGTATCATTATACCTAAGAAGGAGATTTGTTTTATGTTTTAGTTATACAGATCTGGCCAAGTGGGATTTCAAGATCCTGTAAACCTTTTTGGTTCTAAAACTTTCAATGTGGATGTTTGTTTTTTCACATAACAGTTGTGTGGGTGGTTAGAAAAGAGTGGTCTTACAGCAATTTCTGAAATAACAACAAGCTTTACAGTGGAGAAAGCTGTCAATAGGAATGCAGAGGAAATTTTCTTAAGATGCAATGGTTTATACATAACAGGACACAATTATCTTATGAAGTTGATGCTAGTTGACCAACCTGTTTCATTCTAGTCTGAGGAACAGACAGCTGTACACAATAGGGTCAATAATCAAGATTTGATAAATGTGTTCTATGTAATTTAAACCACTGGCATTAATTGGCATTTATTTTCAAATAGTTTGATCCAAAAACTGGTTTTAAGTCATTCTGCTTTAGGCCCTGAAGAACGTAAGATGTTTTTCCCTTGAACAAAGAGAACAAGCTAGACCAAATTCCACTACAATGCACTGGAAAGTAAATGCTACTTACATGAGACCTCTGAGTATCACAGCATAGAAATTATGGCTGACAGTTTTGGGGAAGTTCTTACCACCAAACTCAATAGCACCTGATAGGTATACAGGCCTTGGGAAAGCCTGACATTTATATAGTTTCTAGAAGTGAAATATATTTAGTGCTGAACTCTACCTCAAATGTGGCTACTAGCCCCTTTCTCTTTTAAGGCCAGTGGAGTTGACATGAAAATCTAATCCCTCATATAATATATAAATATAAAGAGGTGGTGATGTATTCTGTACAGAGTTTGCTTGAATTATTGTCCAACATTAGGAACAGAAGGTAGTTAGTCACCAGCAGTTCTGTTGTCTTTTATAATTCATAGAGGGCATGCATCAGTGCTGCATGTCTGGCCTTTTATGACTAATGTTACAGAATGCATGCCTTTGGGAGAAACAGCATAGTCCACTTTCATGAATATAGAGGCCATTAGTTGCTCTGAGTGACTTAATTTGTATATGTACAGATAAGGATACAGAATGTTACCTTGTGCTAAAGAATACCTGCTATAGTGTGGGCTTATCTAGATGTGTCCCTCAATAAACTTGAGTGCAGTTCATGCTGAAGTCAGCTGCTCCTGGGTGCAGGATCTTCACATGTGCCCAGGAGCACAGCAGTTTGAGCTAGGGTGGAGCAGGCTTGGGGGGTTAACCCTGGGCTCTGGGTGGTGACATCAGGCAGTGGAGGGGCTAGCTGGGGCACAAGAGTGCCCAAAGTGCAGAGCCTTGTGGATGACCCCCCAAGCCTGCTGTCAGCTTAGGGTTGCTCCTCCCCAGCTCAGACTGCTGTGATCCTGGTGCTTTCTGTGCAGTAAATAATTCCTACATAACATAGTACTTTCCCCAGCAATACTAACTTATGACAGAGTTAATTCATTTACTGTGCCCTAATGTCTGCACATGTGTAGACAGTGACACTCTACTGTGGAGCCAATTAGTCAACTCTGCAGTAAAATGCATGTGTAGATGCACCCAGTAGATCACAAATGACTCCAAGGCTCAGATTCTCCATAGCTTCTCCATAACTTCCATGGCCAATGTATATCTTATGCTAGTAGTATTGCATATAGGTTTTATGGCATCCACATACACATGTCACAGGTACCATTGATCATAATCCTGTTTCACTTTACATGCCCAAATTGGAGTTACCCAGCTGCATGACTGTTGCTTTTCTGCACAGACGCACCGTTTCCTCAAGTATATGCATTGTGGGCCCATCACTGGCTGATATCTAATGCCAGAGCAGGAGAAGATCCTCCCATATTTTAATCCAATAACCTAGTGATTAGAAGGCCTGTGCAAAGTGGCTAGTATTCACTTCAGATTCGGGTTCGGCTGATTTGGGGGACAGTGATTCAATTCAGTGATTCGAATCACTGTCCCAAAATGATTTGGCTGAATCAGCCCCATCCCCTGCCCGCTCGCAATGGCTGCCCTGCCCACTCTCCCATCTCCTGGCTCTTTGAAAAAAATAGCCTGTGCTCACCAGCTGCTGCTAGGCAGGGGGGTGATCTCACTGCCTCCTGTTGCCCCACTCTGCATGGAGGGCTCTGTCATGAGCCTCCCAGCCCTCCCACCCATGGCTGCCCCACCAGCCCCAGCTCCCGGCCCTTAAAAAAAAAAAGCCCACACTTACTGGTTCCTGCCAGGTGGGGGGACGATCCCTGGTGCCCCCCACTGCCCCATGCTGTGTGGAAGGCTCTGCCACGAGCCCCCAGAAGCCTCAAGGCCACTGCAGCAGCTGGTGAGTCAGGGGGGGGTGTTTTTTTAAAGGTCTGGGAGCTGGTGCAGGCAGGGCAGCCATAGGGGGGTCTGGGAGAGCAGGTGGGGGTTGGGAGGCTCATGGCAGAGTCCCCCACAAAGTGGGGGGCAGTGGGAGATAGCAGGGTTTGTCCCCTGCCTGGCAGCAGCTGGTTAGTAGGGGCTTTTTTTTAAAGAGCTGGGAGCTGGGGCTGGGCTGGGTAAGACAGCCATAGGGGGTGGGGCTGGGAGAGTGGGCAGGGGACACTCAGGGAAGCTGGGGGAGCAGGCAGGGGATGGCACCTGGCAGGGGTCCCCCCATGGTTCCCTCCTCCCTCCTCTAGCCCCTTCACCCCCAACCCCTACTTACCAGCATGGAGTCCAGATCCAGCTCCCTGCTGCAGCCAGTGGGGACTGCCCAAATTGTTGAAGCTCTCCAAATCTTTTCCAAATTGATTTGGAGAGCTTCAAATCGGTTCAGACCTTTTAATTGGTCTCCTGATTCGATTTGGATTTGGAGATTCGGCCACTGAATTGGGCTGAATCTCCTCCAAATCAAATCAGCACCTGAAGCTTCGCACAGCCCTAGTGATTAGGGCACTTGCCAGTAAATACGATGCGCAGGTTCTGGGCTTTCTTTATTCTGAAAGAAAACTGGTCATTACCAGTTGGTACTGAACAGAATGGTACTGAACAATGCTTAACCCAGTGATTCTCAACCAGGATGTTTCATGGTGCTGCTCAATATTAGGACTATTAGATATGTAGACATATATACACAATTCACAAAATAAACCCAGAGGTTTCAAATAGGTGTCCATGGTATCAAAAACCTTTTAAACTGTTGTCTGAATCCTTGTGATAGAAGAATTGCTTTATTATTTTTACAAAACAGAGAAAATAAGGAAAAGATAGGGGTTGGCATTTTCTGAGGGTTACCTTGAGTGTAACAGGGTTAAAAACCACTAGCCTAACCTGTGGCTTAGTCACTGAGGCAGTGTTCTCAGAAACTGAAAAGATGTAAGTTCAAAACCCTTCAGGGTGAGAGGAGCCTACAAGATGAGTCTTTTGTTTTCCAATCAAGTACCTTACACACTAGGCTGTTTGGCTGAGAAAAAGGCCAGTCCTTTTTCTAGCTAGATCACAATTTCAGAACTTGGGCTTAGGTATACACATATGGAACCACAGACATGCCTGGTCAGAGCACAGCCTACTCTGCATGCTCATAGCAGTGTAGATGCTTACATGTCCGCACTGAAGATAGACTAGGATCTCAAATGGCAGTTTATATGGTGGGGCATTTCAACATGTAAAGTGAACTAGGATTCTGCTTTTTTATCCTAAATACTTTGTTTCCTTGTCTTTGTGAGGATTAACCATTTCAATAGTAAGTTCAAGTATTTGGAGGGAGGAAGGCAGGATGGCAAAGGGCATCTGCCTCCCTGGACAGAGGTACATTATAATGAAACATCCAGATCTGCATAGGACTTTTTAAAGGGTTGTTGTTAACCTTTGGTATCTGTGCAAAATTTCCCTTAATGGTAATAGGAAATCTGCACACGAAATATGTCATGGTATTTGGATTCATAAATGCAGAGATCCAAAGCTAGTAAAATATCTGTTAGAGCCTGGAAGCAACAATGCAAATCATTTGTCATCTTTTCTTTGCATTTTAGTCCAACATTTGTTTTAAAGTGTTATGAAAATGTTAAGTTCTAAATTTTCATGTGTCTGCTGTTTGTATATACTCCAGTATTTGGGGTAATGATATGATATAGCCAGGGCTTGATACTTAGAAGAGCTGAGTACATATAGTTCCATCAGGGTCAACTGGTGTGCATGTGCTCAACATTTAGGAAAAGCATACCTTGGGTATACTAACAATTTTAAAAACCAAAATTAGAGGATACTATAAAAATATATCTAACATTTATATAGATCTATAACATTTGTGATAACATGTAGTACAAGAAGGGGAAACTCAAAATGAATTAATTGGATTAATACAGCACTTTCACTGGATTCCTATTAGGGGTGTGTGAAATGGACTGTATTCGATTTGGATTTGGATTCATCCCCATTTGGGGGACAGTGATTTGGCCATAGATACAGCTTTAAATGGTTTTTCTACATATGTCAAGGTACCACGTGTGGCTTGTGAATGCTGCGATGGTGGGGCAGATGGAACATCCCACAGGAGCATGCCCCCCCGTGAACCCAGAAGTGGACTGGAAATACTTCTGGTCAATTTCCAGGTCTGCCGCTGAGCGTGCAGGCGACCCTCCCCCGCCCCACCTCAGCCACAGGGGACCCCAGGTGCCCCCCAGACCCAGGAGGCACCAATCACTAAGCCAGGGGGTGGGTTCCCCTGCACACCCTGCGGCGGACCTGGAAGTGGACCAGAAGTGCTTCTGGTCTGCTTCTGGGTCCCCTACTGAAGCATGCTGGGGACCCCCCTGTGTTTCCATGGGACACTCCATCTGCCTCAACATGTCAGCATTCATGAGCACCTGGTACCTTGAGGTTTGTAGAAATAACATTTAAAATGGTGTCTATGTCCAAATCATTGAATCTCTCCGAATTGATTTGGAGGGTTCTGATTCGATTCAGAGATATTGAAGGGTCTCCTGATTCAATTTGGATTTGGAGATTCAGCCACCGAATCGAATCAGCAACTGAAGCTTCGCACAGCCTTAATTCCAATGCTGGCACTTGGGAAGCATGGCTTGAGAACAGACCTTTAGGCAATAGGAGCCCTGCAGAAGCAGAACACTTAATTCCAGTGAAAATGATCCATTTGCTTGACAGCCAAACCAGGATCAGACTGGATTGTGAAATAGCTTCACACAAAGTACCTCAAGTAGAAGGAACATTGTTCATTCTAGAGAAATCAGAGGATAGTGGGAATGAAGGCTATACTCTTCTACGAGTGCATAGTTTGCACTCATTGAATCTCTTTCTACTTTTTCCATCAAGGAAGTATACTTGTACCTACATGGAAAGGCTAGGTGTTCCATTCTCAGAAATCTACTGATCCCTGAGGAGAGAGGCAACTGTGTTTCAACCATTGCCTCTCTCTCCCAATTCCCCTTCTTGTTTCTGTGGATAGCATGACTTCCCCAACTCGGGGTTCCTGCACCAGTTCTGTCCTTTATGCCATGTCCTTGTGAGTGACAGTTCTATATAATAGAGAATAATGAGCATATCCTCTGGTATAATTTAACCTGTTTTGCCCTGCACATTGATTTGGGGTGGGTAGGGAAATCTAATCAAGATATATTTTCTCAGTTTCAGAGCTTGTAGAGATAATGCCTTTCAGTTTCCCCTCAACTGATGGCATAGGCATCAGCTGTGGGTATTCCACGTATGGAAGAGAATTTATGGGATATAAAGGAGTAAAATGGATAACTGTCCAAACTCTGAAAAAACGTTATTTCACAAATGAATTTATAAACAGAATATCCAGATTTCTTATGTCCAGAACAGAATCTGCTGAGTTGTTAACAACACATGGATGTTAGACCCTATCTAATCTCTTATGGAGAGACCAAAAGAATTATTTTTTCATTACTGCAATCCCAGTGTACAAGATATAGCAATACTTACAAGTTTTTTATTGTCACATGTGATGTCTAAGATCAAATATCAGGTGGTTTTTCAGTGAAGGGACCCACATTAGAGACATTTTAATAATGGAAAATGTAGGTTTTACCCATGACTAGTACTAAGTCAATATACTGTAAGCGATAGAAAAAAAAAAAGCAATGCACTTTAAAAGACCCATGTGTGTAAGTAAACACATTTCTGAACACAGGGGATGAGAAAAATCTAATTTAGGACATTACATTTGATTCACCTCAGCAGTATTTTGGCTTGGATATTTAAATACTTCTGTGCAAATGTCATAAGTTGGGAATAGGGACATCCATCCCATATTTCCAGAGCTTGAGAACACAGAAACAGCATGTTTCTTTCCTGGA